>NW_026020409.1:1190570-1493070 GCF_900185275.1 Solanum verrucosum
CCATCGACGGTCCGTAAGTCGGTCTCGTGGATTGAAGACGCGTACCTGAACAAAACTTTCCTTAATTTGTTTCCTTTTTTATTTAGGATTTGTTTTCTATAAATAGGACATGTAAACCTCGTTTTTGACGGTTAGACACTATTATTCTATTTTTCTTTGTAACTTTGGAGATTAATTTGCAACTCTAGCAATTATTGATTTCCCAAGTTCGTTTTGAAATTTTGGCTTTGCAATTCAAGTTAAATTTCTGGGTTTATATTCTCTTTATGTAAGTTCATGATTTCTTCATCTACAATTATGAATTGTGTTCTTGCCAATATGAGTAACTAAATCCACAACTTGGGTTGTGGGAACCATGATCATTAACAAAGTATGAATAGTAGATAAGCAATTCTTGACTAGTATTTTGCATGCATTGATAATTCTTTCGTTTAGAAGTCTTTTTAACGGTGGCCAACGTTAGAACTCGCCTTATTACTACTTGCCGGACCAAGGAGGTAATTAACAAGAAAATAATTATCAACATAGATTTAGTGTGATACTATCTAATAGGCTAGTGTCGATTGGTGCGAAGTAATAACTAAGCCAAACATCGATTATGATGTCTAATATGAGGTAAAGGTAAGGGTTAGTAAATTATACACACGTAGCCGGACCAAGGTGCGGGGTGAAATTCTCTAGATGCCGGACCAAGGATTTAGAGATACCTAACTTATCACTTTGCATGTAATACACTAGAAGAGGATTGCTATTACTAGGATTACTGCGTTATGAGATTGTGGGGAACACGTATACCCTAGTTATTTCTCTTATCTTGATAACAACCAAAGTTGAGTTTGATTATTGATTACTTCTTAAGTTCTTACTATTTGTTTCACACAAGCACAACCCCCCTTTTATTACCTGTTTCTGGAAATAATTTGACTAATTGAATATAATTGTTGGTTTAAAGTAAAGTCTAAACCATTTTCCTCGTGGGATCGATCCCAACCTACAAGTTGGGTTCTTTACTTGATAACGATCGCTTATGCTTCTGAAATGAGGTGTAATTTGAGCGTATCAATGTCAAGCCCTCTGATCCATGGAAGAGATCCACGGACTGTAGATCAGTTTACGGACCGTAGGTCTCCCCCGTGGATGACCACTATAGCATCTATCTGAATTTTTTTTGGGATTTTGTTGCTATTCGTTTATAGTCTTTCTACTTTGTCTTAGTATAGTTTTGGTTAGTCTTGGGCACTAATATCGCTCCCGCAGGTACAACGGCACCCAAGAAGATGGTCACCTACTCTAAGAGGGGCAAGTCAAAATCTGTTGCCCCTATTTTCCGGTTAGTTGATGAGGACACCGACAACGACTCTGACCTAGCATATGTGCCTCTCAACCCTAGGGATTCTCGCACTACACCTCGGGGCACCAGAGGCACCCCCCGGAAGGTGCTTCCCGACGTAGTCACTGTCTCCCAGTCTGATGAGGAGCACACACTGATCGGGTCACCAACTGGGGCTGCTTCCAGTTCAGAGGGGTCTATGTCTGGGTCTGGGTCTGCCCATGCTTCAGGCTCTGAGTCTACCTACTCTTCACGATCCGAATCTGCCCATGCTACAGGGTCCAATGCCAAATCATCCACAGGGTCTGGAGAGAATGACCACGCAACCTCGTCTGATGAGGCAAATACCTCAGAGTCCATACCTACACCACGGAATGAAGACCCCACTACTGTAGCAGGCGAGCTAAATAGGTGGTGTGTAGAGGGTCAATGGCAGATTTATAGGGATGCTAAGATGGTCAACGACAAGCAAAAGATGGCCCGACTAATTACAGAGGAGTGCAGAGTCCTCACAGGGAGCCTGCATACTGTTCTAAACATTCAGCGGCTGTTCAACCTTCACAAGGGTGACTGGATGGCTCGAGACCTAGGGACGTACAGCGAGGAGATTGTGCGGGAGTTCTATGCTTCCTATGCTGCCATTCTCCGCGGTTCTATTTCCAAGCGGTCAAAGCCACTAACGCAGGACCCGCTCACTTCCACTTTGGTTTGAGGGTGCCCGGTGGACATATCCTCTGCCACAATCAGCCGTTTTCTCTATGGTCCTACCACGGGCCACTCTTGGTCTCCTAACACTTCAGAATTTGATTACCGCTGGGACATCGTGCGGAGTGGCGCTTTCCAAAGGAATGCTGAGCAGCGAGAGACTGTGATACTATGGCTGGCCAGGTATATTGCTGCGGATGGCGAGCGAGCGGAATGGGTCGCTGCTCCACGGTTGGGCATCCGAAAGGCCACGTTAAATTTTGTGGCCAAGTTCTTCTAGCTGTTGGTACGTAACAGAGTATCTCCCACAAAAGCTGACAATCAAGTCACTTGGGACAGAGCGGTGATCGTTGCAGCATTGGTAGCAAGAGTAGAGATCAACTTTGCCCGCATGCTGCTGGCAGAGATTCACGAGAGAGCTTTCAGGACCTCCACTACTTACCCCTTCCCATGTCTGATCTGTCACTTGTACATGGACTCTGGAGTGCCGATCTGGCATTGTGACAGGCTAGTCCACCCTACAGGGGCATTGGACATCGACCTTATTCGGGATGACGCAAATGTGGCAGCACCTCGCAGAGAGCGTCAGGTTGAGGTACCTCCTATGGGTGCCGATCTTGAAGACACAGTGAGGCAGGCACATGGTGATGACCTAAGCATCTCCGATCACACCGACACTGTTCAGGGCACCTCATCTCAGGTAGCTAGTATGGCTCGTAGCTCTTCCCGATCCACACCGCAGTTAGGAGCTACTGTTGTCCCTTTGGCCAGAGTATAGAAGTTAGAGGCGCAAATGGCCACACTGCTACATCACATCCAACCGTGGATGCAAAAGTCGATAGCTAAGTCTGAGGCTAGGATGGAGCGCAGGATGGAGAGGGATGATGGACCGGAAGGTCCAGCCTCTTAATAAGTGTCTTGATGCCTTTGAGTTGCGAGTCCTCGAGCGATCATCTCCGACCATAGACCTATCTGCTTTGCAGGCTGACGTAGCCAGCCTCCGGACTGACGTTGATGTTATTCTTGCTGCACCTTCAGTTGAGACTCAGGCTGCTCCTACTGCACTGGCTGATGATACAGTGCTAGATGCTCTATTCAGTGTGACCGCCGAGGAGGGGCCTGCACCGACACATGCCAAAGGCAAGCGGCACCGTTCTCATCGCATGGAGGAAGAGAAATCTCACAAGAGACAACGTCGGCAGGATAAAGAGGCTAGGAGGGTTTCAATTGTAGATGAATAGTTGCGCCAACAGAGGGTGCGTGAGAGAGTTGCAGGGGCATCGAGCTCTGCCCCAGTTGCAGAGGTTCAGCCTGTTTTGAGGGACATGGTTAGCACCACTGATGGTGCGGAGAGATTGTTAGAGAGCACTACTGAGGGTGCTATGGTTGCTGATGTGGGCACTACTGAGGGTGCCCTAACTATTGTTCCAGCGGGTTCCGGGAAACCGGACCCCCCTGCTTGTTGATGATTCACCGGCGCTTTGCGCCACAGGTTTGCTTTACCCATTCCATTTACTTTTAATGTTTATGTATGCATTGGGGACTACTGCATCTATTTTTGTTGGGGGTGGGGTAAATGGATTGTGAGTGATAGAGTGAAATTTGAATAACCTAACTCATGAATCCTCTCTTGGGGTTTTCTTGCCTGTGTTCTTTTTCCCTAAGGGACTGTTTAATTTTTGTTGAACCGGCATGTCTTAGGATTGTATGTGTAGAAGCATGATACATAATGAAGCATGATAGCTTATGAAAAATGATACCCGTCAGATTTTGGGATGTATGCTAGAAGTTATAGGCTACGATTAGTTGAACGTGTTGGCTCTGAGTATGACATAATCACGAACCAACTTGATAGTATGACTTAAGTTGAAACTTGAACTGGGTAATCTAATAACCTGATGATGGAACGATGTGCCAAGAGTGTGTGAGAATCGTTGAGTGTTCAAACAGTTTTTGTGCAAAACTAGAACTTGCCTGGTTAGTCCTGCTAAGACAATTCAATCTAGAGGTTAAGAAGTGATCATAGGCCATTGTTCTGAAAAATCCACAAATTGCCTAAAAGAAGGATCCAACCAAATGAATAAAGCTCCCTTTGATCCAAATAATTTGAGCCTAAAATTAAACCATTTCTTTCTAAACCCTGAACTCACTTTCCCATAATCTACTATGTTAGCCCCGGTACCTCCTTGGACATGTGCACTTCGACTTAGGCCAAAAGCCTAAGTTGAGGGTGGCTAATGTAAAAAAAAAGAATTAACTCCAATCTTAGCCCTGACCTGACATCGGGTATTGTGTACCTCAACTAATGGAAAATCCATAAGTTGAGGGTGGCTATGAAAGAAGAAACTGAAAGGAAAATGGGTATGAAAAGAGTGATGTAAAAAGAAAAAAAAAAGTAAAAAGAGCTACAAAGTCTGAAGTCACATTTGGGGTTGAAGAAAATTAAGGGAAAGCAAGTAAAATGATAGGATGACAAAAATAGGGCAAAAAGAGGTTGAAAGCCGAGTGTAATGTCAAGGAGGGCAGAAAGTCAGTAATCAGTACCCAAATGTACCACACCTGACCCTGAGCCTACGTTACAAGCCAAGAAAGTCCTATAGTGATCCTAGAGTCTATTTTGGAGAATCTAAGCAGTGAAACTAAGGGCAAGCTTATGGCATTGAGCACTAACTGTATTTGAAATGACTTCTGAGCGTGAGTGTTGAATAAATCCTTGTACCATGAATGGCATTCATTCTTGGGAAAAGGAGATTTCATTTGAAGTAAGGGCACCATTTACATTGTCGGAAAGTTGGTACTTTGGTGATAGTGAGAAGGTGTATGTTGTGTGTCAGTTGGTCAATCTGTGTCATGGTGTGATCCACATGAATTGGCTTGTCGAGTCTAAGAGAACGAATGTGGACCCGAACAATGAGGAGGGTAGAGAGCCATGTGATTGCTTGGGTTTTAAAATTCTTGCTTCTATACAAGTGTCGTTTAGAGTTGTAGTGCGTCCCTTGAGGACAAACAACGAATTTAAGTTGAGGGTGTTGATATACCGTGAGTTTACGGTATTTCTAATACATTTCACTTACAAGTTGTGTGTGTCTAGGGCCTTTTATATTGGTTTTTATGTGTTTTTATCATGTTTTGCAGGAAAGGTGTTGAGGCGCAGAAGTATACAGATAGCTGAAAGAAATGCAGAAACAGGGCATTCACGGAGGTGGTCTACGGACCGTAGGTCCATTTACGGTCCATAGGTGATGACCGTAGATCAGCAGGCATGGTATTGAGGACAAATCAGGGAAATCTGACAAAGTGTGGAATCATGGTGTCCATTGAAGGTCCGTAGATTGATCTACGGACCGTACTGTTGATCCGTAGAATGATACTGCGAGGGTTCCAGTACATGATTTTTGACGATTCTAAGTATGGAGCTACAGAGGGGATTGACGGACCGTAGATCGATCTACGGTCCGTACTGCTAGTCCGTTGTTTGCTTCAGAGAAGCTGACTTTTTGGAAGCGGAAATATTTTCTAAGTCCTGGCTGACGGAAGGGACTTACGGACCGTAGATCCATCGACGGTCCGTAAGTCAGTCTCGTGGATTGAAGACGCGTACTTGAACAAACTTTCCTTAATTTTTTTCCCTTTTACTTTAGGATTTGTTTTCTATAAATTGGACATGTAAACCTCGTTTTTGGGGGTTAGACATTATTATTCTATTCTTACTTTGTGACTTTGGAGATTAAGTTGCAACCCTAGCAATTATTGATTTCCTACATTCGTGTTGAAGATTTTGGCTTTGCAATTCAAGTTGAAATTCTGGGTTTATTATTCTCGTTACGTAAGTTCATGATTTATTCATCTAATATTATGAATTGTGTTCTTGTTAATATGGGTAACTAAATCCACAACTAGGGTTGTGGGAACCATGAGCGATTAACAAAGTATGAATAGTAAATAAGTAATTCTTGAATAATGTTTAGCATGCATTGATAATTCTTTCGTTTAAAAGTCTTTTTAACGAGTGCACGCGTTAGAACTCGCCTTGTTGCTACTTGCCGGATCAAGGAGGTAATCAACAAGAAAAGAATTATCAACATAGATTTAGTGTGATACTATCTAATAGGCTAGTGTCGATTGGTCCGAAGTAATAACTAAGCCAAACATCGATTACAATTTCTAATATGAGGTAAAGGTAAAGGTTAGTAAATTATACACACGTAGCCAGATCAAGGTGCGGGGTGAAATTCTCTAGATGCCGGATCAAGGATTTAGAGATACCTAACTTATCACTTTGCATGTAATACACTAGGAAAGGATTGGGATTACTAGGATTACTTCGTTATGAGCTTATGGGGAACACGTTTACCCTAGTTAATTTTCTCATCTTGATAACAACCGAAATTGACTTTTGATTATTGATTACTTACTGAATTCTTACAATTTGTTTCACAAATCCCCCCTTTTTTATTTCTTTTTTCTGGAAGTATTTTGGCTAATTGAATATAATTGTTGGTTAAAGTAAAGTCTAAACCATTTTGCTCGTAGGATCGACCCCAACCTACAAGTTGGGTTCTTTACTTGATAACGATCGCTTATACTTCTTTAGGGAGGTGTAATTTGAGCGTATCAGGTATCTCTATCATCTAGTTCGGGTTAAGGATTCAAGCTCCGAAACCCCAACTCTTGAGTCAATTCTAGTAGTAAAAAAATTCCTAGAAGTGTTTACATAAGATCTTTGGGAGTTCCTCCTGAAAAGGAAATTGACTTCAGAATTGATCTCCTTCCAGATACCCAACATATTTCTATTCCTCTTTACAGAATGGCTCCAGATGAGCTCGAGGAATTGAAAGAGTAGTTGAAAGACCTTCTAGATAAGGGATTCATCGAACCTAGTATTTCCCCATGGGGTGCACCAGTGTTGTTCGTGAAAAATAAATATGGTTCTCTCAGGATGTGCATTGCCTATCAGCAGTTGAACAAAGTTACCATCAAGAATAGGTATCCTATTCCCATGATTGATGACTTGTTTGACCAACTTCAGGGTGCTAGTCATTTCTCGAAGATAGATCATAGATTCGGTTATCATCAGCTTAGGTCAAAGATAGTGACATTCCGTAAACAACCTTCAGACCTTGGTATGGTCATTATGAATTTGTACTTATGTCATTTGGACTAACCAATGCTCGAGTTGATTTCATGGATTTGATGAACATGTTGTTCAAGCAGGATTTGGACTTGTTCGTTATCGTCTTTATTGATGATATCCTCATTTACTCTAGGACTGAGGAAGAACATGTGACTCATTTGAGGGTTGTCTTGGACACTCTCAAAGATCGCCAATTATTCGCTAAGTTTTACAAATGTGAGTTTTGGTTACAATCAGTTGCTTTCTTGGGCATATAGTGTCTAGTTAAGGGATCTGAGTAGATTCTCAGAAAATAGAGGCAGTAAAACAATGGCCCTGACCTACCTCTCCAACAGATATCAGAAGTTTCTTGGGTTTGGCTAGTTATTACAAAAGGTTCATGGAAGGATTTTCATCCATAGCTTCTCCATTGACTAAGTTAACTCAGAAAAAGGTTAAGTTTCAGTGGTCAAATGATTGTGAGAAGAATTTCTCAAAACTGAAAACTAGGTTGACTAGAACTCTTGTTTTGACTCGACTAGAGGGTTCAAACGGTTATGTGATATATTCTGTTACATCCAGAGTCAGCCTAGGTTGTGTGTTGATGCAGCGAGGTAAGGTTATAACATATGCTTCTAGACAACTTATGGTGCATGAGAAGAACTATTCAACTCATGACCTCGAGCTTGCAGCCGTAGTATTTTCCCTAAATATTTGGAGACATTACGTATATAGTGTTCACATAGATGTGTACATAGACCATAAGAGCCTTCAGTATGTGTTCACCCAGGAAAAGTTGAATCTTTGCCAGAGGAGATGGGTTGAGTTCCTCAAACACTTTGATATGAATGTGCTTTACCATCCTAGATAGGCCAATGTAGTAGATAATGCTCTTAGCAGACTATCTGTGGGTAGTGTAACACATGTTGAGGAAGAAAGGAAAGAACTAGCAAAAGATATTCACTGGCTTGCTCGCTTAGGAGTTTGCCTTATGAGCATATCATGAGATGATGTGATAGTTCAGAATGGGTCCGAATCTTCATTGGTAGCTGAGGTAAAGGAAAAACAAGAAAATGATCCTATATTGTTTCAATTGAAAGGTGCAGTTCATCAACAAAAAGTTGAGGTTTTCTCCTAAGGGGGAGATGGTGTGCTTCGCTATCAAGGTCGTTTATATGTCCCTAAGGTGGGTGAGTTGAGACATCAGATCCTTACAGAAGCCCATAACTCCAGGTATTCTTTTCATCTAGGTGCCACTAAGATGTACTGTGATCTGCGGGAAGTCTTTTTGGTTGAATGGCATGAAAAGAGATATAGCAGATTTTGTGGCTAAGTGCCCTAATTGTCAGCAGGTGAAGGTAGAACATTAGAAACAAGGAGGTATGACTCAAGAGATCAACATTCCTACATGGAAGTGGGAAGTGATAAACATGGACATTATTACAGGTTTACCTTGTACTCATAGAAAACTTGACTCCATTTGGGTGATAGTAGACAAAGTTACTAAGTCCGCTCATTTCTTGGCTGTCAAGACTACATATTCGGTGGAGGACTTGGACAAGCTTTACATTAATGAGATAATCAGGTTTCATGGGGTTCCTTTGTCTATCATCTCAGATAAAGGTCCTTAGTTTACCTCTCATTTCTATAAGTCATTTCAGAAAGGTCTTAGTACTCAGGTTAATCTCAACACAACATTTCATCCACAAATGGATGGTCAGGCAGAGCGTACCATTTAGACCTTAGAGGACATTTTGAGAGCTTGCGTGATCGACTTCAAGGGTACTTGGGATGATCACCTTCCTCTTATAGAATTCGCCTAAAATAATAGCTACCATTCCAGCATTCAGATAGACCCTTATGAGGCATTGTATGGGCATAGATGCAGATATCCAGTTGGTTGGTTTGCAGTAGGTGAAGCAGCCTTGATAGGGCCAGATTTGGTTCACGATTCTATGGAAAAAGTTCAGCTCATCAGACATAGACTTAAGATATCCCAAAGTCACCAGAAGTCCTATGCAGATGTATGGAGAAAGGACTTGAAGTCCCAAATTGATGATTCAGTTTTCCTGAAAGTATCACCTATGAAGTGGGTGATGAGATTTGGCAAGAAAGGAAAGATCAGTCCTAGATATGTAGGCCCTTATAGGATTTTGAAAAGAACTGGTAAAGTGGTTATGAGTTAGAGTTCCAACAGAACTAGCAGTAGTTCATCCGATCTTTCACATTTCATTGTTGAAGAAATGTGTGGGTGATCTAGCATCTATAGTACCAATGGAAAGTATGGATGTGAAGGATATTCTCACTTATGAGGATGTGCTAATTGAGATTCTTGATCGTTAGGTTTAGAAACAAAGAAGTCACTTCAGTGAAAGTCTGTAGAGGGAGCTATTTGGGAAGCAGAAGTAGCCATTAAGGCCAAGTATCCTCATCTCTTTCCTTCCGATTCCATTCCAACTTGAGGTAATAGTTCCTCTCCAGTCTTAGTATCATGTTCCTTCAGTGTATTTACATATTCTTGGAAGTTAGTTCAGTTAGATTTCAGTTTCCAGTACTTAGTGATAGGGTTTGCAGCTCTTTACCTCCATATTCAACTAGTTTAGTTTTCATTTAAGGACGAATATTCCCAAGGGGGAGATAATGTAACATCCCATATTCTAGACATACTAAAAATGTAGAATTCTTAAAGTTGAAGGTGCCACCAACTGTGCCACGTACGAACCGTAGGTTGACCCACAGACTGTAGGTGGGGTCCATTGTTGGCCACCAACAACATCTCCCCAGAGATCCCAGAAAATTTTGCTAAGTCCAGAACCACGCCAAAACCTACGGACCGTAGGTGGGACCACAATCTGTGGTTTAGACTCCTCAACAGCCCCCCTCTAATGCCAGCCGACAATTGACATGACGGACCGTAGGTCAGTTGACGGTTTGTTGGCCAGGTCCGTCGGTTGGCCCTGACAACTTTTAAGTCAGAGGTCGTTTGGTCTTTTCCTTATGCGTTGGATACTTAATCTACGTCGTTTAACCCCTAAAGTATCCCCTTTTTGTCAGCTTTAGCCTAGTAACTCAATTAGACTTTACCCAAGTCAACTAATTCTCCAAAATTCATCCAAGTTGAACGAAAAAGAGGAGAAAGAGTCGACCAACCCTCTCCAAGAACGCAGTAATGTTTCCTCCAATTCCAACTCGGAAATCGAAAGATTTCTCCGTGAAATTCGTCACCAGGTATGTGGGATTTCACTAGTGGGTTCCTTTCACCCATTAGGTCCCTAGAATTCAGTCAGATTCGGACACCTCTTTTATTTCCACAACAATGCACAGAGGATACAACTTAATAATTTATTTTCTTTCCTTTTCTCTTATTTCTTTTTATTTTGTCTCTTCTCTTTTTTTATATGGAGGGGCTCCTTCTTTTTCTTCACAACTTGCTCCAAAGGATGAATTTCATGAATCTTTTGCATGGTATCTCTCCTCATGCTTACCACACCCCCAACATAGGCTTTTGGCCTAAGTTGGCTATTCAAACAAACTAATGCTTCATGAAGGTAATAGGCGGGAAAGAAATGGTAATTTCAACAACCGGTTCAAACATTTGTGTTCATGTTTCATCCAAAGAAAAGGTTAGGCTCAAACGGTTTCAAGCAAGGTTAACACACTCTGTCACGACTCAAGTTACACCCTAGGCGTAACATGACGTATAGGACCCCGAGAGGTCCCATTCAAGCCAATTAGCATTCATAAGATAAGAAATAAAACAAACGAGATAAATTACAAAATTTCAAGTCCAAATCATTTTATAAGAGTAAAGAAGAAGTCTAAACACTTGTCCCATTAGCCATCTAGTACATAAGAATCAAATTGTCCCTAGCTCATACATCATTTGAGAAAACACTAAATAAGAAAGAAACTGAAAAACAATGAAAATCCATCCTTGAAGCATGAGGACTCACCAAAGCTCGAAATTTCTCAAATCAACATCTAGCCACAAAACTGAGAACCTTGACTATCGGACCCTACATTTGGGGAAATATTGGCAAGAGTAAGTGTTAGTACAAAATATGTACCAAGTGTGATAGCCATGCATATGAACATTTAAATGATGCTAAAATAGGACATTTCATGACATGCAATGACCAAGCCAAAACATGATATAAAAAGGGTTAGAAGACATAAGTTATAAAACATGGTCAATGCACGCTAACTTCTTTAAAACCTCTAAACACATGTTAGATAGTTCTTGAAGTAACCTTAGTTCATTATTATTGTGCGAAGTAGCCTTAATCGACATAGAAACAATGTGAGTTATAACACAATCCCACAGTTTCTCCCACTCCGTAAAGGGTTGTCCTACTTACCAAGGTAAGGACCATGAACTTCTAGATTAATGGATCCACTAGCTAATGTCTATCTAGACAATAATCCTATGGGGGGAGCATATGTAAGGAATAAAGATATTTCTTCTAGAAACCCGACCTCTACTCACGGGGGAGATTCCATCTCTTTATCCTCTCGGTGCTAAGCATTAATCCTATGGAATATTCATTTCCTTACTTATTCTTATTATCCATGGAAGGGCACGCCATCTTGCCAATCCAAGCTAGATCATAAGTCATCCATGGAAAGGTATCATTCAATAACCAATCCAAGCTAGGTTTCATTAGGATAGCTCCTTATCTTTGATTCATTTAGGTTAAAAGACATTTCAACCTTAGAATTCTTACTATGTGAAAAAACCATTCACAATCATACTTTCATGTGTATATGAGAAATCCTTTCAACAACATCATCATTGATACTTCATTCTCAAAGTATCCTTAAAACATTTACATAAATTTCATATAAACTTGCTTGATTTCATAAACTCTTCATTCATTATCAAAAACCCACATCATATCATCATAATTTTGAAAACATAAGAATTACATGGTGAATCATCATAAAATTATGAGATTAACTCAATTCATGCATATAAGATCATAGATAAATCAATTAAATCAATCATTAAAGGAACCCATAACATAGAAGAAAATCCTAATTCAATTGGGGAGTTTTAACTTTGAAAATAGGAGAATTTAGGAATTCCATGAATGGATGGAATCCATGGATGAAATATTATACCTCAATGCCAATTGATTTAATTTAATATATGAATTGGAGACTTGGTTTGCAAGACCCTAGATTGGACCCTTCTTCTTCAAGCTTTCTGGAGAGAGAAATATTTTGAGAGGAAGACTTGTTCTTCTTTTGTAAATTTGATAGAATGATTTTCAATTGGAAAATTTTGGAGTGAAAACACTAATATAGGGGTTTTGGTGAAGGGTAAACGATTTAGTATCTAGATAAAATAATTAGGAAAAGACCCAAAAGCCCTTGAAACTAATAATTGACGACCCTGATGACGTCCTGACTGACGATCCATAGGTTGAATCACGGACCGTCCTGTTGGGGCCTCATTTGGATCAGAGACCACTAACTTTGGTCCTCCAATGATGGGACCCACCCACAGACCGTGGTCCAGTCGACAAACCATGGGTCCCAATGATTGTTCTACATTTTTTGACATCAAAATCCTTCTAAGTTTGGGACTAGTCTATGGAACCTATCTATGGTTTGTGCATTGAAAGACGGACCGTCCTTTTGGATAAATGAAAAAGTAGTACTACTTGAGATTTTTGAAAAAAACTAACTCGCCAACCCACGGACACCATCTACGGTTCGTGAGTCTTTCCACGAGTTGTGGGTGGCCTCCATCGAAAGGGCACTAGATTCTGAAAAGGCTGAATTTTTTGTCTTCTTGAATCTGAGGAGTTACATTTCTCCCCCTTGGGATCATTCTTCCTCGGATGAGATTTATGACATCATATGAAAGGTGGAAACTAAATCTAATAGCACATCATGCATGCAATGCACATATTCGAGGAGGAAAGAGTAACTCTAAGCTAAAACATGTCCCCAAACATCAAATCAAGAAGTCTATATGCAAATCATACGCAAATGCACATAAACATGTAGAAATCAATCAAGTTGACTCATTTCCTCAAAAGATAAGCTTTTCCTGAACATGCATAAATGAGGAAATCATGGGAATATCTAAGACACATGACACCGAAAGACTAAACCTTGAGGAGCTCATTACCTGAAGCTAGAGTAGGAATAGAAGGAAAGAGATGAGGATATCGGGACATCATATCGGTCTCGGCCTCCCAAGTAGCACCCTTAATTAACGGATTCCTCCACAACACTTTCAAGGAAGTGATTTCTTTTTTTCTCAACTTCTTGACTTGCCAGTCTAAAATCTCAATCAAAACTTCTTCATAGAAAAGATTCTCATTAAATCCCAAGCCTTTTAAGAGAACTACAGATGTCAGATCACCAACACATTTCTTCAACAAAGGGACATAGAAAACAGGATGCACTGATGCCAATTCATTAGGCAATTCAAGCTCATAAGCAACCTTACCAATACGCCTTAAAATTTGATATGGGCCTACATAATGGGGACTAAGCTTCACTTTTATACCAAACTTCATGACACCCTTGATGGGTGAAATTTTCAAATAGACCCAATTGTTAACTCCAAACTCAAGATGTCTTCTTCTAACATTGTCATATGACTTTTGCCGGCATTGAGCAGTTTTCAACCTTTCTCGTATAAGTCAAATTTTATCCATAGCCTCATGTACCAATTAGGGACCTACTAGGGCACCTTCACCCACCTCAAACAATCCTATAAGAGATTTACACTTCCTACTATACATAGCCTCAAATAGAGCCATACCAATACTTGGGTGATAACTATTGTTATAGGCGAACTCGATCGATGGAAAATGGTCATTCTAATTACCCTTGGAATCTATCACACTATCTCTCAACATGTCTTCCAATGTTTGGATAGTACACTCCGCTTGCCCATCAGCTTGTGGATGAAAGGCCGTACTAAGATTGATGCAAGTACCAAGGCCCTTTTGGAAAGATCATTAGAAGTGAGTAGTGAATTGGGTACCATGATCGGATATAATGGATAAAGAGACTCCAAAGAAATTTACCACTTCACTCAAATAAAACATAGCATAGACCTCCACCGAATAAGAAATCTTGACTGGAATGAAATGGGCTAACTTTTTCATTCAATCTACTATAACGCAAATTGAGTCATGTTGTCGACGAGTGTGCGACAAACAGATGAGTCCACAAATTGGACTCATTTAGGGCCATATTTTAATAGAATTTGTGTCCTCAAATGTTTCTTTTATCTCAATATCTGATAAAAACTCTTAAGTTTCAGGTATTTGAAGTTTGAGTGGAAGCATGGACACTTAGGCGCAAAAAAGAACAAAAAGGCTGAAAAGAATGAAGAAACTAAAGCCTGAGCATCGCCAAGCAGACTTGGCGAATTGCCGAAGAGACGTACTTCGCCCTTTGTTCCAGTACACGGTGACCTGAAGGAAGAGGATCAAATCGGTGGTAAAAAAAAGCAGTCTCCGCATCGCCGAACAGTTCAGCGAAGCAGTTCAATAGCTCCCAATGATCCAGGACACAGAGATGTTGTAGGCAATCATAGAAGGTGATGAACAAGATGATGGGGGAATCACCGATTTGATCAGCGATTCAAACTAACCTCGCCGAACGATCCGGTACATCAGTATTTTGTGAAGTCTGTAAATACTACACTCTTTAGTTTTTGTGTGGCACATCAGAGTAACAACATAATTGTAATTTTCACTTTAGCTTTCTTATTTTCTCACAAGTTTGTAGAGGGTTTTTGGGAGACTTGAATAGAGAAGGAGTTCATCTTCCCCAAATTGGAAGTGGGTCTTCTCCATTCTTCTTCCTTTGCTTATATTAAAGTTTAATTTCTTATACCATTTGATTTCTCTATCATTTTAGGTATAATTTCTTATTTCTTGATGTTTGTCTAAAAACCACCATTCTTGGGGTGTGATTTAGCGAATGTGTTGATATCGTTGTTGGGTTTTGCTTGTTGATAGGTTAGATGTATTTTAATGGTGATTTCACCTAGTGGTTGTGGTTTAAATTAATTGGGTTTGTAGTTGCAAATACAAAACCACCCATGTGTTTTTGGCTTGCTCGAGAGAGAGGTTGCAAAACCAAGACTGCTAGACTGATGGCCCAAGGAGTGGGTCGACATGAGGTTCAGCCTGGGAGGGTGAGCCCTAGTCCTATATCCTAACACTCAGCTCGAAAGAGTGAGTGGGGTAAGGCGTAGGCTGGCCTTCATGTGGCTAATGGGTGTCCGAGAGGAACCCATTTTGAAACGGGATAAGTTGCCCGAGAGGGACCTTATTTCTATCTAAAGCGTAGCCTAGTAACTATTATCTTGCAAATTTCCTATCAAAAGCATGTACCCAACTATTTATATCAATATATATTGCAGTCACACCCCAAGAACTTCTCCCCATACTTGAATTTTCTCTTTATTTTTGTTGTTTTAGCTATAGTTGTGACAAACAACCATTGATATTTGACACTTTGGTGTCACCCACTTGAATTTACTTTGTTTTAATTCGATAATTTCTCAAACTACAACTAACTAGAATAAAATTCTAGCCTAAGTACTATTTTCACTACAACTCCCTTGGGACACCACCCCAACGGTTATTATATTATCGACGATCGTACACACTCGAACCGTAGGTTAGTGTCGTGGGTCACGATAAACATCAAAATGGCGCCGCTGCTGGGGAGTGGTGTCACGTGAAAATGTAGTTAACTAGAGCTTTTTGTTCTTTCTAGTTGTAGTTTCTACAAACTTTATTTTTAGTTTTGTTTTTCTTTGAAGTTGTTTTTAGGTAAATATGTCGAGTAGTGCGTGCAAGAAGATTGAAGAGCTTGAAGGCCAGTATGAACAGGGACATTACGTTCCTCCTCATGAACGAAAGAGAGTTAAGAAAGAAAATAAGGGACTGGTCAAGGTAATGCTCATACTACTGCTCAAAAAGGCCAATGAGCTAGATAGATTGCTGGAAGAGTTAAGAGAAAAAGTCTTGATACTAAACAAGACTATAACCTCTCACTCCATGCTCATTCATCTACTGGGGTCCCAAATGGACCAAGTGCTATCTTCTATCTATCCAGATTTAAGCGTGGGGTCCCCTTATGAAGCTAACGACAACCCCACTACTGAGGGATCATAAGGACTTGCGTCGTGCAACGACATTAACTGCGACGCTGTTTGGGAGGCAACTCAAAACCCTTTAATTGCTTTTTGTTTCTTGGTAAAATAATGGTATATTGTTAGTACAGGGTGAAGCTAGGGAAGTGCTTGAAAAGGTATATGGAGGTGAGCAACAGGACGAATTGGCAGATTGCCGACAGGTTCGGCGGACCCAATCTATCCCGCCGTTTGACTCAAGACATCTTCAAGGTTGAATCTGTAAAACTCGGCGAAGTGAGGAATTTATTTATTGGCACATCACCCACCTAGTTGGCGATCTCAATGGAGACCACCATTGATATTCCCACATGAACTAAAGGCCCTGCTAAATTCAACGAGAAAATCAAACAGTCGACGTGTCGCCAAATGATTGGACGAACTCGACTAATATCACTGAATGGATGGAAGCTGGATGGGTTTTGCAAGCTAAAGGTTTAAAAGTTCTATGTCATTCGATCTCCTTCACTTTTTCCCTCTTCAAAAACTCACAGTAGTACTCTAGCCTGATATTTCTTGCATTTTTAGAATATTTTACTTGTCAAACTGTGCTTGGATTTAGATTGCATTGCTGCCTAGCATTTCATTAGTATCTGAATCAGTACCAAAGGTTGGTGACTTGAACCCCATGTTTATATCTTTGAAATTATACTCATTTGAATAATATGAATCGTTGCTGAGTCTCTCTGAGTTGATTGAATTACATACATTCTCAATTACTGTTCAGTAATTCTTGTTTAAATGATGGAATCTCACTCACATGAACTTAAAATTGAATTAATTTACTGCGGGAGTGTGTAAGTGCTATGGGTCTTCGTTGAGTTGGTGTTGTAGAGGCTTAAATTGCGATATAAGAGATTGCAGGGTCGAGTTTGGAAGGATGGGTTGAAAATAGGCCTGTTGGGTTGATTTGGCGAGCTGAGTAAAGCTCGCCGACCACTCGGTGTAGGCTGGCCTTCATATGGAAAATGGGTGTCCGAGAGGAACCCATTTGAAACGGGGTAAGTTGCCCGAGAGGGAACTTATTTCCATCTAAAGCTTAGCCTAGTCACTATTATCTTGCAAATTTCCTATCGAAAGCATGTACCCAATGATTTATATCAATATATATTGCGGTCACACCCCAAGAACATCTCCCCATACTTGAATTTTCTCTTTATTTTGTTGTTTTAGCTATAGTTATGACAAACCCCCATTGATATTTGACACTTTGGTGTCACCCACTTGAATTTACTTTGTTTTTATTCGATAATTTCTCAAACTACAGCTAACTAGAACAAAATTAAAGCCTAACTACTATTTTCACTACCACTCCCTTAGGACATGACCCCAACCCTTGGTTGGGTTACTATATTATCGACGATCGTAGACACTCGAACCATAGGTTAGTGTCATTGGTCACGATAAACATCACAAACCCACAATGAAGTCCATACTAACATCTTCCCACTTCCAAGTAGGAATGCTAATATCTTGAGATAAACCTCCCGGCTTGTGGTTTTCAACTTTAACTTGTTGGCAATTAGGATACTTAGACAAAAATTCTGTAATATCCTTCTTCATCGCATTCCAACAATAGATCTCCCGCAAATCACAGTTCATCTTGGTGACTCCCGACTGAATAGAATACCGAGAACTATGGGCTTCTGACAACATCTATTCCCTCAAGTCATCTACATTGGGAACACACAAACAACTTTGATATCTAAGTACACCATCTTCCCCTTGGGAGAAAGCCTCAACGGATTTCTTAAGCACCGCTTCCTTTAATTTAACCAAAGTTGGATCAATACCTTACTTGGCTTTCACATCCGCCATAAAAGATGATTCTGAACCATTGCGGACCATAACACCACCTTTGGTAGAGTCCACTAACTCAACACTCAATCAGCCAAATCTATGAACATCTCGAACCAACTCATTTTTATCACCTTCTATATGAGCAACTCTACCCATAGACAACCGACTAAGAGCATCCGCCACCCTATTACCTTTACAGGGGTGAAAGAGAACACTCATATCATAAACTTTTAATAAATTAAGCCACATTGTTTGACGAAGATTTAGATCCTTTTGATTAAACACATATTGCAAACTCTTATCGTCGGTGAATACATCGACATGAACACCATACAAATAGTGTCTCCAAATCTTTAAGGCGAATACAACCGCTGCTAGTTCAAGATCATGGGTAGGATAATTCTTTTCATGAACCTTAAGTTGCCTTGAAGCATAGGCTATAATCTTCCCATTTTGCATAAATACACATCCTAACCCAATTTTCAAGGCATCACAATTAACAATAAAACCATCAGTTCCTTCTGGTAAGGTCAACACCGGAGTGGATGTCAGTCTATCCTTAAATTCATGAAAACTCTTCTCACATGCTTCAGACCATATGAACTTAGCCTTATTTTCAGTCAATATTGTCAACGGAGAGGCAATCGAAGAAAACCCCTCAACAAACCTTCTGTAGTAACCAACTAAACCTAAGAAACTTCTAATATCCAAAGGGGATAGAGGTCTAGGCCAACTCTTGACCGCATCCGTCTTCTTATGATCTACCTCAATACCCTTACTTGAAACAATGTTACCAACAAAAGACATGTACCTTAGCCAAAAATCACATTTGATAAACTTCACAATGAGTTGTTGGTCCTTGAGAATTTGCAACACAAACCTTAGATGATTGATATGATCATACTCACTTCTCGAATAAATCAATATATCATTAATGAAAACAATCACGAACATGTCAAGGTATTGTCTAAATGCCCTATTCATCAATTCCATAAAAACGGCTGGAGAATTAGCCAAACCAAAAGACATCACCAAAAACTCAAAATGACGATATCGGGTTCGTGAAGCGGCTAGACCCTCAATTGGTGATAACCCGACCCAAGGTCAATCTTAGATAAGTAACTCGCTCCTCCAAATTAGTCAAATAGATCATCTATCATTGGGAAATGAGAGTTATTCTTAATGGTAAACTTATTCAACTGTCGATAGACTATACACATATGAAGAGAACCATTCTTCTTTCTAACAAACAAGACTGGCACCCCATGGAGAGATACTTGGGCGCATGAAACCCTTGTCCAACAAATCTTTCAATTGTTCTTTCAACTCCTTCAATTCTTTCGGAGCCATTCGGTAAGGAGGAATATAAAATAGGTTGCGTATTGGGGAGAAGATCAATACCAAAGTCTATTCCCCTTTCGAGAGAAATACCAGGTAATTCATCTGGGAATACTTTCGAAAACTCGTTAAATATGGGGACCAACTCAAGAGTAGGGGTTTCAGAATCCACATACCTCGCCCCAACTAGATGGTATATGTAACCCTTAGCAATCATCTTTCTAGATTTAACACAAGAGACAAATGACCCTTAGGCATATAATTTCCTCTTTCTATTCTAGGTCAGGCTCATTTATAAATTGAAACTTGACTGCACGAGTTCTACAATCAACAGAAGCATAATAGGAGTGTAGTCAATCCATACTAAGAATAACATCAAAATCTAGCAAATAAAGCACTACCAAGTCAACAGAAAGTAACTCTATGGGACAAGGAGACATGAAACTTTCTATTGACCCTCTTAGCCACAATAGAATCACCAAGAGGAGTAGAGACAAAAAAGGGATATAACAACACATCCAGAAAAATATCAAACCTCATATCCACATATGGCGTCACAAAAGACAAGAGGGCACCAGAATAAAGTAAAGCATAAACATCAAGTTGGAAGACTTTCAACATACTGGTAACTACATTGGGAGAACCCTCTTGTTCACCACGAGTCTAGAGTGTATAGAATCGGTTTTGCTTGGGATCATTGGAACCCAAACCACTAGGAATGGCTTGCTCGCCTTCTCTTTCTTTAGTTGTAAGCATCGGAAAATTCCTCATCTTATGACCACTTTTACCACAATCGAAGCAACCATCCGTGCCAGCTAGGCACTTACCCTTGTTCTTATATCCACACCTAGCACAAGTAGACATATGCAATGAATATCCACTACCATTTCCTTCTAGAGGCATATGGTTAGACACCCTCTCTTTATTGAACCTAGGAGGAGCGTTGGAGGAACCTTGACCGGAAAACTGTTATTAAAATGTAGAATGACCATGTCCAACATACCTTACATGGGAGAAATTACCATCACCGATTTTAGCCCTCTTTGTCTCCGTAGACTTTTCCTTAAATTTTTCCTCTTCGATCTGTTGAGAATGAACCATGAGACGAGAAATATCCATGTCATTAACAAGCATGGTCGTATGACATTCTTTAACTACCATTTCAGACACATCCCAAATGAACTTACTCATCCTTGCCCTAGGATCGACAACCATTGTAGGAGCATATTTAGACAATTGTGTGAAGTTTAAAGCATATTCACGGACATTCATACTTCCTTGACGAAGGTTGATTAACTCGAGCACCTTTGCATCTCTCATGTCAAGGGTAAAGAACCTATCAAGGAAAGAAATCTTAAGCTTCTCCAAATCAAGAGGACTCACATCTTCCGGTCTCCCTTCTTTCCATTGGTTGTACCATATTTGAGCAACACCCTTAAGTTGATAAGTGGCCAACTCCGCCATTTCCACCGGTGTCACTCCCATGATCATAAATACCTTGTAAACCTCATGAATGAACTCTGGAGGATCTTTCTCAACCTTAGAACCATGAAACACCATAGGATTCATTCTAGTGAAATGACTAGAACCCTGAAGTTGGTCAAACAAGTCATTAATCTGGGGAATGTGCTACTTATTCTTGATTGTGACTTTGTTCAACTGCCTATAGTCAATGCACATTCTGAAAGAACCATCTTTCTTCTTTACGAACAACAATGCTGCACCCCATGTGGAAATACTGGGTCTTATGAAGCCCTTATCTAGAAGGTCTTTCAATTGCGCTTTCAATTCCTTAAGTTCAGGTGGGGCCAATCTATAATGAGTAATAGAAATAGGCTGGGTATCTTGAAGGAGATAAATTTCAAAGTAACTTTTCCTTTCGGGAGGAACTCCGAGAAGATCTTTTGGAAACACTTTTGAGAACTCATTGACTATTGGACTGACTCAAGAGTTGGGGTTTCAAAGCTTGAATCCTTATCCCGAACTAGATGATAGAGATAACCCTTAGAGATCATCTTTCTGGCCTTAAGGTAAGAAATGAATCGACCCATAGGTGCTAAGCTACTGCCCTTCCATTCTAGGATTGACTCATCCGAAAACTGAAAACGAACAACCCTAGTTCTACAATCGACTAAGGCCTAACATGAATGTAACTAATCCATGCCTAGAATGATATCAAAGTCTACCATTTCTAGTTCTATAAGATCTGCTGAGGTAACTTTCTGAGAGACTGTGACAGGGCAATTTCTGTATACCCGTCTAGTTATAACTGGGTCACTGACTGGAGTAGAGACCGAGAAGGGTTTGAGAGAGTTTCTGGACTAACATTGAAATTGACTGCTATATAAGGAGTTACAAAAGAAAGAGTAACCCATGGATCTAAAAATGCATAAACATCTAAGTCAAAGACTCGTAATGTACCAGTGACTAAATCAGGGGAATCTTTCTGATCCTAGTGAGCCTGGAGAGCATACAACCTGTTTTGGCGCTGACCGCCACCTGTACCAGATAAGTTACCCTGCTGAGTCGGGCGACCAACTGGTGCTGCTGAAGTTGTGGACTGAGCTCTATCATTATTGCCGCCTTGACCCAGTTTAGAAGGACAATCTTTCAACCTAGGACCAGACTGACCACACCCAAAGCATCCTTCCTGTCAAGACCTAGGGGTACACCCTAGAAATAACACGGCGTACTTGACCCAGAAGGGGTCTCATACAAGCCCTTAGCATATCATGAACATAAGATAATAGAAAACACATCTTATTCCACAAAATCGGTTGTGCTCTAACTGTTCCCCTCTATCAGAAGATTGCCTTGTGTGGAAGGTTGAGTCTGAACTTCAGTCAATGGAAAATTTTAAAACATTATCCATACCGTCGAAATCTTTATAAAATGGAAGAAGAAGTCTTTCTACACTTTGTCTACAAACCATCTAAAGTCAACTTGAATTAAAACCTTTGGGACACATCCCATACAATAGTCTCATGACATGAAAATAAAAGACATAAAGGAAATAGTGGGGTTTTCCTCAAAGTTATGAGGACTCACCAAATCTTCAACTCCTTTGCTCCTTAGAAACCCATCTCCGAGAATAGAACTAAAGTCTCCAAATCCTATATTTGATTAGGATGTAGGCAAAGTATGTGTTAGTACAAAATGTACTAAATATCTTAGCTAGCACAACATCATAAAAGCATAACAAAAGGATTAGTCAACATACGACATAATCCATATGTATAATCAAATACTTCATGAAACACAAAGTATAACCATAAGAGGCAATATCATAATCATAAGCAAAGTCTCCAACATAAGCATCATAAAACCATTATTCAATTCTTTATTCATACTTACCATAATAGATATACTCTCAAGTAACCTCAAAGCATACTTGTGAAATGCATGAATAGCATTCCATAATACCATCCAAGCTAAGTATCTCCTTTTGGTCATCTTAAACATAGTCTATATACATGGTCAAGTCTTAGGCTTTTCTACAATAAGGGCACTATACTCCTAAGTAACCTCAAAGCACACTTGTGAAATGCATGAAAGGCATCCCATAATAACATTCACACTAAGCATAACCTTAAAGTCATCATAGTAATACTTACCCTCCTTTGGTCTCATTATTAGCTTACTTTATATAAATAAGGGAACTATCACCTTTAGTCAATCATATCAAGGAAGGCAACTATAGCACAATCCTATCTAAATATACATCATTTAAGAGAACACTTTCTTAAATAACCTTAAGGCATACTTTTGCAATGCACGAATAGCATCCCATAATACTATCCATTCTAGTACAATTTTTAGGTCCTCATATTGATATTTATTAGTTGGAAACTAGTTCCTCTCTTTAAACCTTAGAACACGATCCGGTACTTCCTTAAGCACATCTTAATTCACTATGAGGTTGAATACTATGAGATACTTCTTTAAGCATGTCTAAGTTCAGTATTAAGATAGACCAGATGAGATACTTCATTAAGCAAGTCTAAGTCCATTTATGCTTTTGAACACTATGAGTTACTTCTTAAAGTAAGTCTTAGTTCATTGGATAGAGAAACTTCAATCCTAACACCACGACGTGAAGGCTTACATCTCATGAGACCTAAACCCACACTCTACTACGTAAGAGTTCCCCCTTTTACCTTGGATAGTCCTCACATCAACTAGGTGTGGTTCCCCTTTCAACTTGGAGCCCTGGACTATCTTGTGTGACACTCCATCTCATTTGTCAATATCCACTTGGAGCCAAGCATAGACGCCAAGATTTACTATTAAGCCTTGCTTAACTTTCAAGTCTCATGGAAGGATGTCCTTGACAATCAATCCATGTTCAAGTGATTCTATCACTTTATACATTCAAGCATTTATAAGGTAGGTTAGGTAGGTAAAGATCTTCCACCATAACTCTATCTATTAAGCTTCTATTTTCATTTAAACCTTTACTCTCAAAGCCTTAACATACGTCGTTCATCACTTTGGCTTTACTCTCAAAATCCTAGTGATCAACATTCATGACTACAAGCCCTACTCTCAAAGCTTTACTTCTAAAATCATCATTCATACCTAGATTTTAAGGTATTCTATTCATATTCTTCATTAGTAGGTGATTCTAGTCATAATTGATCATAAAGGTTCAACTTGAACTTTACTAGTCATGAGCCAACATATGAACTATAATCTAATTCAATTCATGTCTATTTGTTTCTATCCTTGAACTAATAGTATAAAAATTATCAATTTTAGAAGATCACTCTAAGTCTTCAATTTTCAGCTTTCATGGCATACACCCACATAATATCAAATTCGTCAATTAAACTAGGGTTAAACATGGAAATCATATAAATTCATCATAATATCATAAATCAATACTAAAACAATCATAATCAAGTACTATCCACCTAATTGGAATAATACTTCAACACTACCCACAAATTAAGAAGAAACCCTAGCTAGAATTGGGTTTTGTCCTCACAATTAGGGGAAATTTAGGGGGCTCTATGGGTAGAAGAACCGATAGATGAATAAGCTAACATACCTTAATTCAAATTCCTCACACAAGCTTGAAACAATGGGGGAAATCTGCCCTAGCTTCCTTGAGAGAATTGGGGTCTTGCAAGAATGATTTAATTGACCTAGTTTAGGGGTCTATTAGGCTTATATAGGTGGTTTAATAAATAAATAACCGACCTCACATAACCCCTAACTAATTAATGACTTAACCCCTAATCCCCTAACTTAAAATGATTTCACTTAAAATCTGCCCCACCCATGAGACCACGACTCACGAACCGTGGATGGGTCTACGGGTCGTACTACACCCTCGTGGGTGGTGGGGGTCCTCCTCAAGGACTCCTTGGGTGTTCCTGGGGAGGGGAGGTAGTACCTTGACGTTCAAAACTAGAACCTTCATTCTAAGTTTGGGAAGTCATTTTACAATTCTATCCCTCACTTCAAACTCTAAAACTCCCTCGTGAAACTCTAGATCTCTCTAGTCTAACTTACTAGTTTCCGGGTATTACAATATCCCCCCCTTGGAATCATTCGTCCTCGAATTTCGATTCTAAACACTTCTTAAGGAAATGACTCTAGACTAGCAGCCCATCATGCATGCAACACATCAAATGCACAAGAACAAAGTAGGAAAACTTCAATTGGAAACTAAACCTACTCAATGCAACACAAGGGAGTAGGAAATACATCTACCAACCCAAAATGCATGAAATTCTATATTTACTCATTTTCAAGGAGGAACTACCATATACTAACTAAAACATGCTCAACACACACTAATGGAGTCTAAATGCAATTTACTCTCAAAAAGCATTTATCCAAGGAGGAATCTTTCACTTCCAAACCAAGGCATGCTCATTAATTCATCTCATGAAGTCTATATTCAACTTTATTCAATGCACTACAACATGAGGTAAAACAATGCATATAAGTCAGTTCTATCAAGACCTAAGATTTTTCATTAACATGCACATAAGGAAATCATGGCAACACATAAACCTCAGAATAACCTTACTAGTTAGGCACACCATCTCCCCCTTGGGAGTAAGCCTATACAAACTCTTCTAAACATCATTCATACTAAAGACAACTTGAAAGTCCAACATAACAAGTCACAAAAGACAAGAAATCAAAAATTTACTATAGTATAAAACACATACAGTTAGCAACATGAGGATATTACTCTTGATCTTCTATATCTTGGAGAGCATAAAACCTATTGTTCTTTTGAGGCTCCGGATCTATACCACTAGTGGCAACTTGCTTATCCTCCCTACCCTTAGCCTTAAGAACCGGGCAATCTCTCATTTTGTGACCACTCTTCCCATACCCATAACAACCATCCATGCCGGTTAGGCACTTACTATAACGACTCCTTCCACACTTGGTGCAAGTAGACTTAGGTAATGTAGACCCACTACCTTTCTCTTGGTCAAACCTAGGGGTGTTGGAATAGTCTTGACCGGAATACTTTTGTTTAGACTTCGGTCTACCTAGACCATCAGACTTAGCATTAGAAAAGTTCCCCTTATTGGTCCTAGCCCTCTTCATCTCCCTATTCATTTTCTTGAGATTTTGCTCCTCAATTTGTTACGCATGGACCATAAGACTCGATATATTCATACTTGGGATAAGCATTGCCAAGCGACATTCATTAACTATCAATTTGGACACTCCCATCATAAATTTATTCATTCTAGCCCTCGAGTCCACCGCTAAAGTTGGAGCATACTTAGATAGTTAGGTGAACTTAAGAGCATACACTTTCACACTCATTCCTCCTTGACAAAGATTAATGAATTCTTGCATCTTTTATTCCCTCAACTCTAGGGGAAAGAACCTATCAAGAAATGCTTCCTTGAAGGTTTCCCACTCTATAGATCCCTCTTCTACCGGCCTATTGCCTTTCCATTGTTCATACCATATTTGTGCTATATCCCTCAATTGTTAATAGGCTAGCACCTCTTCCTCTACCGAAGTCAATCCCATGATAGCAAGCACCTTATACACCTCATCTATAAAACCTTGAGGATCTTCCTCCATTTGGAGCCATAAAACTCCGGAGGGTTCATCCTCAAAAACTCTCTCACTCTAGAAGAAGTCATCTCCCTTATTGGGTTCACCGGAGCTACCATCTCCCTATTTATTTGAGCCATCACAGTTTGGGCTTGGGCCAACATTTGGAGAGTCGACCTAATCTCCGCATTTGACATGTCCGTAGGATCAATAGGAGCTTGAGGATGAGCTTGGTGTTGAACTTTGAGAGGAACCTCTTGCTTCACATTACCTTTGTATTCTCTCCTAGCAATTGCCCTTGTATTAGCCATACCCTAAAAATCAACGGGCAAATATAAGAAGAAGGACCTACTAGAGCCAAACTCTATGGCACGAGTTAGAGAAGGAAGAAATGAGATTTCCTAAACATCTGATAGCCTCATATTCATAAATCTGGCATGCTTCACATTTATGAACAAGACCATACTAAATGTAGTTTGAGACAATCCTAGGACCATTCTAAACCTTGTACTCTGATTACAAAGTTTGTCACGACCCAGGGTACACCCTAGAAGTAACACGGCGTACTTGACCCCGAAGGGGTCTAATACAACCCCTTAGCATATCATGAACATAAGATACTAGAAAATTATAGAAAATTTAAAAACTTTATCCATACAATCGAAATCTTTATAAAATGCAAGTGGAAGTCTTTCTACACTTTGTCTCAAACCATCTAAACTCAACTTGAATTAAAACCTATAAGACACAGCCCATACAATAGTCTCATGACATGAAAATAAAATACATAAAGTAAATAGTGGGTTTGTCCTCGAAGCTATGAGGACTTATCAAATATTCAACTCCTTTGATCCTTAGAAACCTATCTCCGGGAATAGAACTCAAGTCTCCAAATCCTACATTTGATTAGAATGTAGGCAAAGTATGCGTTAATACAAAATGTACTAAATATGTTAGCTAGCACAACATCATAACAACATAACAAAAGGGTTAGTCAACATACGACATAATCCATATGCATAATCAAATCCTTCATGAAACACACACTATAAGCATAAGAGGCAATATAATAATCATAAGCATCATAAACACATTATTCAATTCTTTAGTCATTCTTACCATAATAGAACTACTCTCAAGTAACCTCAAAGCATACTTGTGCAATGCATGAATAGCATCCCATAATACCATCCAAGCTAAGTATCCCTTTTTGGTCATCTTAAACATAGTCAATATTCATGGTCAAGTCTTAGGCTTTTCTACCAAAGGGGCACTATACTCCTAAGTAACCTCAAAGCACACTTGTGCAATGCATGAAAGGCATCCCATAATAACATTCACACTACACATAACCTTAAAGTCATCATATTAATACTTACCCTCCTTTGGTCTCATTATTAGCTTACTTTATATAAACAAGGGAACTATCACCTTTAGTCAATCATATCAAGGAAGGCAACTATAGCACAATCCTATCTAAATATATATCATCTAAGAGAATACTTTCTTAAATAACCTTAAGTCATACTTGTTTAATGCACAAATAGAATCCCATAATACTATCCATGCTAAGTACCACTTTTAGGTTATCATACTCATATTTCTTAGTTGGAAACTAGTCCTTCTCTTAAACCTTAGAATACTATGAGGTAGTTCCTTAAGAACATCTTAGTTCACTATTAGGTTGCACCTTGCACCCTATGAGATACTTCTTTAAGCATGTTTAAGTTCATTATTAAGATAGACCCTATGAGATACTTCCTTAAGCATGTATAAGTCCATTTATGCTTTTGAACACTATGAGTTACTTCTTTAAGTAAGTCTTAGTTAATTAGATACAAAGACTTCAACCTTCACATAACTAGGCGAAGGCTTACATCTCATAAGACCTAATTTTGGGAAAACCCATACTCTACTACGTAAGAGTACCCCCTTTTACCTTGGATAGTCCTCACATCAACTAGGTGTGGTTCTTCATGATTATCGTGACCAACGACACTATCCTACGGTATGAGT
Organism: Solanum verrucosum; assembly: GCF_900185275.1. Classification (NCBI taxonomy): domain Eukaryota; kingdom Viridiplantae; phylum Streptophyta; class Magnoliopsida; order Solanales; family Solanaceae; genus Solanum; species Solanum verrucosum. The sequence continues at coordinate 1,219,089 of NW_026020409.1, forward strand.
GTCTACGATCATTGATAATATAGTAACCCAACCAAGGGTTGGGGTCGTGTCCCAAGGGAATTGTTTTGAGAATTGATGGAAAAATAAAATTTACATTCTAACTAGTCGTAGCTAAAAAAATTTGCGATAAAAAACATGGTAAATTAAAGGGGGCGACACAAAAGTGTCAAATATCAAAGGGGGTTTTGTAAAAAGTACTAAAACAACAAAATCAACAAGAAGATCAAGTATGGGGAAAGGTTCATGGGATGTGACCGCAATACAAGTTGTGATAAATTGTTCGGTACATGCTATCAATAGGAAATTTGCAAGACAATAGTGACTAGGCTAAGATTTTAAATGGAAATAAATTCCCTATTGCACAACTTACCCCGTTTCAAATGCGTTCCTCTCGGACACCCATTTGCCACATGGAGACCAGCCTACGCCTTACCCCACTTACTCTCTCGAGCTGAGTTTTAGGATATGGGACTAGGATTCACCCTCTTGGGCAGAACCTCATGTCAACCCACTCCTTAGGCCATCAGTCTAGTGGTTTTGGTTTTGCGACCTCCCTCTCGGGCAAGCCGAAAACACATGGGTGACTTTGTATTTGCAACTACAAATCCTTTAGTTTAAACCACAACCACTAGGTGAAATCACCATTAACACACATCTAACCTATCAACAAGAAAGACCCAACAAGAATATCAACCCATATTTGCTAAATCACACCCCAAGAATGGGGTTATTAGCCACACATCAAGAAATAAGAAATTGTACCTAACATGATAAAGAAATCAACTCGGTATAAGAAATTAAACCTTGAATTAAGCTACGGAAGAAGAATAAAGAAAACCCACTTCCAACTTGGGGAAGATGAACTCCTTTCTTCATGTCTCCACAAAACCCTCTCCAAACTTGAGAGAAAAATACAGAAAAAATACTATAGACTAATAATAATTTTTACTCTAAAATGTTCCACACGACATGTTCCATTCGAAATTGTTCCACCCTAAGATTACAACTCTAACTAGTATTTATAGTTTTCACAGATTATGCTGCGGAGGATCGTTCGGCGACATTAGTCGAGATCGCCGATGAACTCGGTGATCCGCCTTTTAATCAACTCATCGCCTTCAGTGTCTTGCCTTTAGCATCCTCGTATTCTGGATCATTGGGCGGTACAGTACTGCTTAGCGAAACTGATCGGCGACTCGTCGACTGCTCTTTTCCTCGCCTTTTAATCCACTTCCTTCAATTCTTCGCGTGCTGGAACGAAGGGCAGTTCATGTCATTTCGGCAACTCGCCAAGTTTAACTCGACGATCCACATGATTCCATTTCTTGTTCTTTTCAGCCTTATTTGCGCCTAAGTGTCCATGCTTCCACTAAAACTTTAAATACCTGAAACTTCAACATTTTAATTAGGTATTGAGATAAAATAAGCATTCAAGGACACTATTTTCATTAAAATAAAACCCTAATGGAGTCCAATTTGTGGATTCATTAACACCCCCAACTTAAACTTTTGCTTGTCCTCAAGCAAACTCAAGTTCAGCCATTCAAAAAGGGTGCCTCAAACAGTGCTACACAAGACTAAATCATAATGCACACAACAAGACTCAATTTACTTATGCACAAATCAATTGTGTACTCAAAGATTCAAATTATGACACACCATCACCAAAGATTCTCATGCTCGCAATAATTGCTACTTGTGCAAGTTCAAGCTTAACAAAAATATCGAAATGTACTCGCATAAAGAATGATTCCATATTCACACACAGATATGAGTCAATTTAAGATCAGGAATCAGATACAACGCTCACACTCAAAAAGAGAAACACAATGCATGTTTTCACCCATAGGTTTGCCCTTATTTTCCAATTGACTTTCGATCCAACTTACTCAAGATCAAAAAGGTCTTTCTAAGGCTTGTAACGGGGCTGAGTGCAAAGGTATGGTCATTTAGGCTTAGAGACTTTTTCCTCATGAGATGTGGTATTCTCAAAGCATTACCTTCTTTTCCTTTATCACTTCTTTTTCTAGTGCTTTTAAGTCATCCTTTTATTCACTCCCCATGAGTTGCTTCGAACCCCAATATCCTTTGTACTTTATTCCAAAAATTTCTTTTTCAATATATATATATATATATATATATATTTTGGAGGGATCCATTGTTCTGCAATATGGGTAAAGGGGGACTTCTTATAACCCTTCTTGACTTCTCCTTTTCCTTGTCACTAGACCCCCAACTTAGGCTTTTTGTCCTAAGTTGGCTATTCACTAAACCACAAATCAAGAGGATTATAGGTAGCGGATTAAGTAAGGTCTAGGGTTTATCAAGGTTCTTCCAAAAAAAGGTAAGGCTCAAAGATGTTCAAAAGAGTTTTACATGCTCACATGTAGGTCACAAAAAGAGGTTTATGTCAAATTGGCTCACACTCTTTAAAATTGCCAAAGATCATCTCAAGAGTATACCTTTCTAAATCAATCATACTAACAGGGCAAATTCTAGGTTTATTCATGCATGGTTCAAAGTAAGCTAATCACACAAGGAATCGATACTTCAGTCAAGCAAGACTACACACATTTGCTAGTGTGCAACGATCATCACAAGAGAATCAATTTGATAAATGGCTAGTCACAACGAGATGCTAAGAGTGCACATATTGTCTATGTAACTTCATTTTGTCTTGTCGTAGCTGTGCATTCTTTTTTGTTCAATTAAAAGCACTATTCAAGTCATCGGTATTGATCGAAACCGAGACTTAATTTTTTGCAAAAGAACAAACACTTTCAACACAAGAGGTGGCAATTTTTTTTCGAAAAGATCAAATATATTTTCCAAGTAAAACGACAGGAGCCATGAGCTCAAACATCAACAGAAAAATAGTATTTAAAACATAAATTAAAGCAAACAATCCAAATATATACAGAACAAAACATGAATGTCAACACAAAAGGTGTGGGCCTCACCCCACCACAAATAAAGCGCGTTTATCCTCAAATGCAAGTAATAAGTGTTAAATGGGAATTGATAAAGTAAACTAGTTGACCCAGAGATATTTTGATCAACTAGTTGCAAATGGGGCTAGTTTCTCAAAAATAACTCGGGATGTTGAAAGACCAACTTGTGTGAAGATGCTCGGCTGCCATGCAATCCACAACTGAGTACAATTTAGCAACGCAAATACTCTAATAAAAAATGAAATATAAAACTATCATGAAAGTGTGAGTTAGGGCGTATGAAAAAGTGAGGTAAGTAGTAAATCGGACACTTTGAAACCTTTGCTTGGAGGACTTTCCAGTTATCTTCTATTCAGTGACTTTAATTATACTGGGCTATTCAGTCGGCGGCACGCCGAATATTTAGCTTCCTCGCGAAAGATTACAGGACCTCTAGTTGCAAGTGAGTCCGAACGGCGGTTTGCATTTTGCTCGCCAATAGGGTCGGCGATTCGCCGCTAATTTTTTTAACGTGCGCCGAGTTTTACAGACACCAAACCTAGACTAGATAGTTCAAACGATGGTTAATAGTTCGATCTCTGAATCAGTTCGCGGTTCGCCAAAGATGTCCTGAGCTTGCCGATTCTTTATGCATGTCGCTGAATGGACTTGTGATGCACCTATTTGCACTGATCGTTCACTATCCACACTTTTATCTGCACAATTGACATAATATTATTTTATCAAACATATGTAATTGGTAAGAATCTTGGGTTGCCTCCCAATAAGCGCCTTATTTAACAGTGTGGCTCGACGTAGGAATACTATCAAGCATCCTCCATATACAATTCTTCAACTAAAGCGATTTCCTGGCAGTCCCCAAGGTATAACTTCAAAAGTTGTGCGTTAACTTTAAATGTGGGTCCCTCTTTACCTTCAACTTCTATGGCACCATTGGTGAACACTCCTGTCACTCTGAAAGATCTAGACCATTTGGATTTTAGCTTCTTTAGGAATAGCCTTAGTCGTGAGTTGTACAATAACACCCAATCTCCCACATAGAATTCCCTCTGGAATATCCGTTTGTCCTTCCACTTCTTCATTTTCTCTTTGTAAATGGCTGAGATGTCGTAAGATCTGAGCCTGAACTCATCTATTTCATTAAACTGGTCCAACCTATCCCTTGAAGCCCTTGTCCAATCTAAATTTAGAGCTTTCAATTCCCATAAGGCTATGTGTTCTAGCTCAACAAGTAAATGGCATGATTGACCATGGGTTGGGGTCGTGTCCCAAGGGAGCGGTTTTGAGAATTGATAGAAAAATAGAATTTATATTCTAACTAGTCGTAGCTAAAAACATTTGCGATAAAAACATTGTAAATTAAAGGGGGCGACACAAAAGTGTCAAATATCAAAGGGGTTTTTGTAACAAGTACTAAAACAACAAAATAAACAACAAGATCAAGTATGGGGAAAGGTTCATGGGATGTGACCGCAACACAAGTTGAGATAAATTGTTGGGTACATGCTATCAATAGGAAATTTGCAAGACAATAGTGACTAGGCTAAGCTTTAAAAGGAAATAAGTTCCCTCTTAGGCAACTTACCCCATTTCAAATGCGTTCCTCTCGGACACCCATTTGCTCCATGAAGACCAGCCTACGCCTTACCCCACTCACTCTCTCAAGCTAAGTTTTAGGATATGGGACTAGGATTCACCCTCTCGGGCAGAACCTCATGTCAACCCACTCCTTAGTCCATCAGTCTAGTGGTTTAGGTTTTGCGACCTCCCTCTCAGGCAAGCCAAAAACACATGGGTGACTTTGTATTTGCAACTACAAATTCTTTAGTTTAAACCACAACCACTAGGTGAAATCACCATTAACACACATCTAACCTATCAACACGAAAGACCCAACAAGAATATCAACCGATATTTGCTAAATCACACCCCAAGAGTGGGGTTTTTAGCCACACATCAAGAAGTAAGAAATTATACCTAACATGATAAAGAAATCAACTCGGTATAAGAAATTAAACCTTGAATTAAGCTACGGAAGAAGAATAAAGAAGACCCACTTCCAACTTGGGGAAGATGAACTCCTTTTTTCATGTTTCCACAAAACCCTCTCCAAACTTGAGAGAAAAATACAAAAAAAATACTATAGACTAATAATAATATTTACTCTAAAATGTTCCACATGACATGTTCCACTCGAAATTGTTCCACCCTAAGATTACAACTCTAACTAGTATTTATAGTTTTTACAGATTGTGCTGCGGAGGATCGTTCAACGACATTAGTCAAGATTGCAGATGAACTTGGCGATCCACCTTTTAATCAGCTTATCACCTTCAGTGTCTTGCCTTTAGCATCCTCGCATTCTGGATCATTGGGGGGTACAGTACTGCTTCGCAGAACTGATCGGTGACTCGCCGACTGCTCCTTTCCTCGCCTTTTGATCCACTTCCTTCAAGGCTTCGCGTATTGGAACAAAGGGTGGTTGATGTCGTTTCGGTGACTCGCCAAATTGAACTCGGCGATCCACAGGATTCCATTTCTTGTTCTTTTCAGCCATATTTGTGCCTAAGTGTCCATGTTTCCACTAAAACTTCAAATACTTGAAACTTCATCATTTAAATCAGGTATTGAGATAAAACAAACATTCAAGGACACTATTTCCATTAAAATAAAGCCCTAAATGAGTCCAATTTGTGGACTCATCAGTTCTCCTTTCAATTTGGATCCCGGACCCTATCTTGTCTGACACTGCATCTCATTTGTCAATATTCACTTGGAGCCAAGCATACACCCCAATATTTACTATTAAGTCTTGCTTAACTTTCAAGTCTCATGAAAGGTTGTCCTTGACAAACAATCCATGTTCAAGTGATTCTATCACTTTATACATTCAAGAATTTATAAGGTAGGTTAGGCAGGTAAATATCTTCCACCATAACACTATCCATTAAGCTTTTATTCTCATTTAGAATTTTACTCTCAAAGCCTTAACATAACTACTTTATCACTTTTGCTTTACTCTCAAAACCCTAGTTATCAACATTCATGACTACAAGCCCTACTCTGAAAGATTTACTTCTAAAATCATCATTCATACCTAGATTTCAAGGTATTCTAATCACATTCTTCATTAGTGGGTGATTCTAGTCATAATTGATCATGAAGGGTCAACTTCAACTTTACTAGTCACGATCCATCATAAGAACTATAATCTAATTCAATTCATGTCTATTTGTTTCTATCCTTGAACAAATACTACAGGCATTGTCAATTTTAGAAGATCACTCTAAGTCTTCAATTTCACCTTCATGGCATAAACCTACATAATATCATCAATTAAACAAGGGTTAACCATGGAAATCATATAAATTCATCATAATATCATCAATAAATACTAAAACAATCATAATCAAGTACTATCCACTCATTCGAATCATACTTCAACCCTACCTACAATGTAGGAAGAAACCCTAGCTAGAATTGGGTTTTGTCTTGGCAATTGGGGGAAATCTAGGGGGCTTTATGGGTGGAAGAACTCATTGATGAATAAGCTAACATACCTTAATTCAAAGCCCTCACACATGCTTTAAACAATGGATGAAATATGCCCTAGATTCCTTGTTCTCCTTCTTCTTCTTCTTCTCCTTCTCCTTCTCGTTTTGCTTCTCTTTCTACTTCTCCTCCTCCTCCTTCTCCTTCTCCTCCTCCTCCTCCTCCTTCTCCTCCTCCTCTTCCTTCTCCTTCTCCTTTTCCTTCTCCTTCTCGTTCTCATTCTCGTTCTCGTTCTCGTTCTCGTTCTCCTTCTCCTTCTTCTTCTTCTTCTTCTTCTTCTTCTTCTTATTCTTCTTCTTCGTCACTTCTAGAGAGAGGATTTTCTTGAGAGAATTGGGGTCTTGGAAGAATGATTTAATTGAGTTAGTTTAGAGGTGTATTAGGCTTTTATAGGTGGTTTAATAACTAACTAACAAACCTTACTTAACCCCTAACTTATTCATGACTTAACCCCTAAGCCCCTAATATAAAACGATTTCACTTAAAATCTACCCCACCCAAGAGACCACGACCCACGGACCGTGGGTGGGGCTACGGGTCGTACTGCACCCTCGTGGGTGGTGGTGTGCTGCTCAACCTACAGGGGAACCTTCAGCATTGACCCATGACCCCTTCCCATGGGGTATGGGTCCATCTACTGGCCGTAGATGCCCTTCGTGGGAGGCTGGTTTTTGACAGCTTTTAGGGCTGTTTTAGGGGTTCGTACCTTGATGTTTAAACCCTACAACCTTCATTCTAAGTTCGAGAAGTCATTTTACAATTCTATCCCCTACATCAAACTCTAAAACTCCCTCGTAAAGCTCTAGAACTCTCTAGTCTAACTTACTAGTTTCCGCGTATTACACTTCCTTTCCTCTAAGACACTCGCCCGGATAGTTCTTACCACACTTTGGACAAGTTGTGTAGGTTCTAGTGCCTGAAACACTACCTTGAGACTTAGAGCCTGATGCCCTACCTTTTTGATAGTTTCAGAAGTTTGAGGATGAAACACTAGCTGATGAAGGTGCTGGAGCTGAAGACTTCTACTGAAACTTTGAGCGATTTCGACAACCTAATTTTTAGTTGAGAATACTCATAGTTTCCTATTCTCGCCTTCTTATTCTCCTTAGCATGTTACCTAAGCTTGTCTCCCTCAACCTGCTGAGCATGAGTCACGAGTCTAGAGATTTTCATATTTTGTAGCTATATAGTATTTCTACACTATTTTCACTAGATCGGATATCCCATACAAAAAAATGTTCATTTGAGCCTTGGATTTGGCCACCATTTGAGTAGAATACCTATAGAGTTGGGTGAATTTGAGTCCATACTCTTGGACTGTCATGGAACCCCACCTCAAATTCATAAACTCCTGAGCTCTTTCCTCCTTCTACTCTCTTGGAAAGAACATGTCCAAAAAGGTTTCACTAAAGCATTCCCAAGTGATAGGAGCCACATTCGTACCCCTGTTTTCCTTTCGCTGAGTATACTAGATGTGAGCTACATCCTTCAGCTGATGAGATGCGAACTATACCATATCATTACCTGTCACTTGCATTACTCCAAATTTTTGGGGATCTTCACCAATTTGCGATCTTAAGAACTTTGGCGGATTAGTGCTAACCAAGTCACGAACCCTGGTTGCCACTGATCCACCACATGCATTTGCAGAAAATTGAGCTTGTTAGTTGTTCTAGTTAGTCACACTCTAAGCCAAAAGTTGAATGGCATTCCGGAACAAAACATTCTATACTTGTGTGCATTCACATTCCTTCCATAAGCTCTATGAGGATGCATGATCTAAAAGCGCATAACGAGGGATTAGCACAAGGAATTAGATCATACCTTACGCACGATAAGAGTAACAAAGAAAATGAAATTTTCTTAAAATACTCTGTGTAACATCTCAGAAAACTAGTAGGTGAAACTAGAGCCTTACGAGTTTGTTATTGAGTTTGATGTTGTAAAATGAGTTCCCAAGCTTAGGTTGAGGGGCTAATCATCAAGGTACGACTCCCCAAGGACCAACAAAGGTCTTTGAGGAGGACCCTGAAGCCTAACCCCCAAAGCTCCCCAAATCTGCCCAAGCTGCCAAAATAGGGCCACCTATGGATGACACCTACGGCCAGTAGGTGGACCCATGCCTCGTAGGTGGCGGTCATGGGTAAGGCCCTAAAAAATAAGTTGCAGACCACCAACCCACGGACCTACGGGATAGGGCGTGAGTGGACCCACGGTCCGTGGGTCATGGGTGGTGGATGGGAATTGCACTTTCTGCCTAGATTTATCCTAGGATAGGGTAGTTTAATAAATTCTAAATTAATTAGTTAGTGGTTGGGGACGGTTTATATTGTTTTATTTCACTTATTTAAGGCTTTTTAAACTACCCTTTACAACTCATTATTCCCAAATCCCCAAAATAGAAACCACCTCGTCTCCAAATAATCCTCTCTCAAGAAACCTCCATTGGAGAAGAAGAAGTCAAGGTTTGGAGTTCAACAGTTCATCTTTTCTATTCAATTTCATGGAGTTTTTTCAATCAAGGTATGGTAGTTTTCATCTATGGATAGCTTTCACCCATAGAGTGCCTTCAAAACAAGATTTCAAAGCTTCCAATTTCCCCAAAAGTTAGGATTTCAATCTAAGTCATGCGTTTAATTTCAAAACGTTTTCATTGATTGATTTATGAAGAATTATTATTTAATTGATTTATTATTTTTTAATTATGGTGATTTTCCCCCATGAACCCATGAATCCCCCAAAATACTAAATTGAGAATTTATGACTTGGGTTGATTGATCATGGAAGCTTGATAATTGAGTATGTCTATATTGATTTAGTTATTGAATCATGATAATCCCCTTATCTTATGTAGAATTCTAAATATTTGGGTTGAGATTGATTCATAGACTTGGAGGGAAAATTCATGAAGATTGATGTATAACCATGATGTTATGTACATGCTTTGTGATTTCAATAAAAACAATGTGATTATGATTATAATGCAATGGTGGTGTTGTTGAAAGGTTGTTTTTACTATACACACACACTCATGAATGAAGAATGAATGAAGTTTCTATGATTTAGTTAAGATTGTGTATTGATTGAAAGACTATTCTCAATTATACTCTAATGAATGATAATGACATGTTGTTAAAGGTTGTTCTCACAATATGGAGATTCTTAGTTGAAAGGCTATTCTCACATTTGAATCTATGAGCTATATTAATGAATGAATGTTGGGTTTGAGTGGATCCTCATCCATGAGTTGAGCCAGGGTATCTAGTAACAATCTTTTTTCCCATAATAATGAACTAAAGTAATGAATGTTAAGTACTCTGTGGGGAATAATGCTAAGTACCAAGTGGATATGAATTGAGATGGATGCTCATTCGTGAGTTGAGGTGGGGTATCTAGTAGCAATCTCCCTATCCCATAACTATTTGCCCACATAGGTTATTTGCTAGTGGATGCAATTAAGCTAAATGTTAATGGTCCTACCTTAGGCAAGTAGGAATCCCTTATACAGTGTGGGTAACACCGAGATTCCATGATTTTCTCACATGGTCTATGTCGGTTAAGGCTTCGCCCCATAATGAATGATAATAAACTATGGCTTCTCAAGAATGCACTACTTAGTGTGGGTAATAGTATGGGATGCCATCCATGCATTGATCAAGTAGGCTTTGAGAGTGGCTATTGTGTGTTTCTGTAATGTCCTAAGGTCTAATAAATGAATTTTCTCATAATGAAGCTAATGAGAATGTTGACTTAAAGGCTTAATGTAATCATGAATGCTTTACTTAGAAATATGACTATGAGTCACTTTCTTTGTCATGACTTATGAAATGTATATGTTTCTTATCTATGATTATTGACTAAACATGAGGTAAGTTCATCTATGATGGCCTCAAAGTGGTACTTAGTATGTAGGGTAGTATGGGATGCCATTCCTACATTGCATAAGTATAGCTTAGGGTTGCTTAGGGTGATGGTGCTAAGGTGTTGTAATGACCTATATGGTGATTTTACTTGTATCTCATGCCTCTTATACTAAAGTTCAAGATATTTCTCAAAATTGGCATATAGCGTGATTTTCAATGAAAATGTCCTTTTTAAGCATGGTTTTCATACTTAGTATATTTATTGTGCTAGCCCATATTTCTTCTATGTTTCTACTAAGTGTAGCTTCCAGCATTTGAGTTAATTCCTTCTAGTTCAACGCTTGGATCGATTCTCTCCAAAGCTTGTGGTATGTCCTCATGGATCCGAGGATAAGTGCTATATTTTTGTTTCGTTTCTTTCATTGTACTAGACAATTTTTAGACTTTCTATTGTAAAGGCCGTGACCTTATCCTTAATTCAAGTTGTATTAGATGGTCATGTGAGACAAGTAGACTTCCGCAGTTTGATTTTAAATTAAGTTTTGATTGTATGGATTAATAGGATTTTTACATTCCGTACCATTGATTTATGTCTTATGTTATGAATGCTATGAGGCTTGTATGCGGCTCTTCAGAGTCTTGTACACTATGTTACGTCTGGGGCATAGGCTCGTGTCGTGACAAACATGATATCAGAGCACACTATGTTGGGATGGATTTTAGTAAATGTGTATCACTAGCCACGTCAAGTAAAGTCTTGTTCATTAGTTTGAAGCGCGCCACTTTTATGAATGAGAGGTTGTAAGATGTTAGGAAGCTACACTTCTTTCATTACTCTTTGAGTCGTTCCATAGAGTTTAGCTTTATAAAAGTCCTTTTCCTAACCCTTCTCTTGTGTTTATAGGATATGAATACAAGAAGGGAGAATGCAAGAGGGATGGAAGAGGAAATTGTGAATGAGGGAGTTCCTCCCCAAGGTCCTCAAGGTAACCAAGTTCCTCAAGGCAATCAAGCTCCAGTTGAAAATGTGACCCTAGAAGAGTTTAGGTCCACTATCCAAATGATAACTCAATCCATGACGGCTCAAGCTCAAGCTGTGACTACTCAAGCCCAAGCTATGTCGGCTCAAGTTAATAGGGATGTGGGGCCTCATGTAAATCCTAATGTGAGTACTATGGCTTCGAGATTGAGGGATATTTCTAGGATGAACCCCCCTCCCCAGTTTCTTGGTTCAAAGGTTGATGAGGATCCCCAAAGGTTTATTGATGAGGTTGGTAAGATACTTAGTGCTATGGGGGTGTCTTCGGAGGAGAAGGCGGAGCTAGCCACCTAAAAACTAAAAGATGTAGCTCAAATTTGGTATGAACAATGAAAAGGTGAGAACCCATTAGGAGCGGGTGCCATAGATTGAGAGGTGTTAAAAAAAGCATTCCTTGATAGGTTCTTCCCCCTAGAGTTGAGGGAGTGAAAAATGCAAGAGTTCATAAACCTACAACAAGGGTGTATGAGTGTGAAAAAGTATTCCCTTAAGTTCACCCAACTATCCAAATATACTCTAGCCTTGGTGGCGGACTCGAGGGCTAGAATGAATAAATTTGTGATGGGAGTGTCCGACTTGGTTGAAGAAGAATGTCGCACGTCAATGCTCCATCATGACATGAATATCTCAAGGCTTATGGTATATGCTCAACAAATTGAGGAGTCAAAGCTCAAGAAAATGAATAAGGAGGCAAAAAGAGCTAGGTCCGATGAACAAGGTCAGCCAAGGTTCATAAATAGGTACTCGAACTAAGATTCCCCAATGGTCAACAAGGATGGAGTGTCTAACCCTAAATCTCAAGGAGGGAATGGAAATTGTTCTTCTTTTGAAAGATCTATATGTGCCAAGTGTGGGAAAAACTATTTGGGTAAGTGCCTAGCCAACACGGATGGTTGTTTTTGGTGTGGAAAGAAAGATGATAAGATGAGAGATTGCCCAACACTCTCGTCCAAAGGAAGGGAGGCCAAGAAAGCTTCTTTTAATGGTACGGTTCCTATTCCTCCAAATTATGGTCATTTTTATGAACTCCGGTCTAGAGAGGACAAAGGAGCCCTTCCAGATGAAGGCACCGGTATGTTGATAGTTCATTATGGTTGTGAATGTTTTATTGAGGTCCCTATGTTATTTTCATGTTATCCTTAGTATGGGTTTACTCCCAAGGGGGAGATGGTATGGTTAGAAAGTAAGGTTGTTGAGAGTTCCGATATCCTTATGTCTTTCTTCTATTCCTATTCAAGCCTAAGACAAAGAGTTCCCTTTGGTTTGTTTCATGTGTTGGAGTCATGAGTGATTATGTGTTTCCATGGTCTCCTTATCTTATGCATGTTCTTTATGAATTCATGTTTAAATGAGAAAATGAGTTTTATGATTTATATTCCTCATGTTGATGTGCATTTAGTACGAGTTGCCTATATGCTTCATGAGGTGAATTGTTGAACATGCCTAAATGCACTTTTGAGAAAAAAATGCATAATTGCTTCATGATGATATGATGAGCATGATTTGAGTTGGAGAAGGTAATTCCTCCAATGAAATGAGAAATGCTGAAGCTTTCATGCATAACGAGTTTGTAGATGTAGTTCCTACTTTCTTGTGTAGCATGGAGTATGTTTGAGATAGAGTTGATGTTTCTCCTAGTTTTGGCGCATTGTTATGATGTTTCATGCATAGATGGGCTGATAGTCTTGAATATTTAATTCCGTAAGGTGTTTAAAGTGTCATTCGACGACGAATGTTCCTAGGGGGAGATAATGTAACACCTCGGGAAATTAGTAGGTGAAATTAAAGCCTTATGAGTTTGTTGTTGAGTTTGATGTGGGGTTTTATGTCATAAAATGAGTTCCCGAGCTTAGGTTGAGAGGTTTAGCGGTTAAACGTCAAGGTACGACTCCCTAAGGACCAACCAAGGGTCCTTGAGGAGGACCTAAAGCCTAACCCCCAAATCTGCCCAAACTGCCAAAATAAGGCCGCCTATGGATGGCACTTACGACCAGTAGATGGACCAACGCCCCGTAGGTGGGGTCATGGGTCAGGCCCTTAACAAGCAGTTGAAGACCACCCACCCACGGACCTGCAGGACGGGGAGTGAGTGGACCCACGGTCTGTGGGTCATGGGTCGTGGATGGTGACTGCAGTTTATGCCAATATTCGGCCAAGGCTAGGGTAGTTTAGTAAATTTTAAATTAATTAGTTAGTGATTGGGGACGGTTTATATTGTTTTATTTCACTTATTTAAGGCTTTTTAAACTATATACTACCCTTTACAACTCATTATTCCAAAAACCCCAAAATAGAAAACACCTCATCTCCAAATAATCCTCTCTCGAAACCTCCGTTTGAGAAGAAGTCAAGATTTGGAGTTCAAGAGTTCATCGTTTCTCTTGAATTTCATTGAGTTTCTTCAATCAAGGTATGGTAGTTTTCATCTATGGGTAGCTTTCACCCATAGAGTCCCTTCAAAACAAGATTTCAAAGCTTCCAATTTCCCCCAAAAGTTAGGGTTTCGATCTAAGTCATGTGTTCAATTTCAAAATGTTTTGAATGATTGATTTATGACGAATTATGATTGAATTTATTAATTAAATTTGAATTATGATGATTTTCCCCCATGAACCCACGAATCCCCCAAAATACTAAATTGAGAATTTATGACTTGGGTTGATTGATCATGGAAGCATATTAATTGAGTCTGTCTATATTGATTTAGTTATTGAATCATGATATTCCCCTTATCTAATGTAGAGTTCTAGATGTTTGGGTTGAGATTGATTCATAGCCTTGGAGGGCAAATTCATGAAGATTGATGTATAACCATGATGCTATGTATATGGTTTGTGATTTCAATAAAAGCAATGTGATTATGATTATAATGCAATAGTGGTGGTGTTGAATGATATTTTTCACTATACACACACTCATGAATGAAGAATGAATGAAGTTTCTATGATTTAGTTAATGATGAGGTGTTGATTGAAAGGCTATTTTCAATTGTACTACAATGAATGATAATGACATGTTGTGAAAGGTTTTTCTCACAATATGGGGATTCTTAGTTGAAAGGCTATTCTCACCTTTTAATCTATAAGATATCTTAATGAATGAATGTTGGGTTTGAGATGGATCCTCATCCATGAGTTGAGGCGGGGTATCTAGTAACAATCTCATATCCCATAATAATGAACTAAAGTAATAAAATTAAGTACTCCGTGGGGAATAATGCTAAGCACCGAGTGGATATGAATTAGAATGGATGCTCAACTGTGATTTAAGGGGAGGTATTTAGTAGCGAACTCTTGAGATGGATGCTCATCCGTGAGTTCAGGCGGGGTATCTAGTAGCAACCTCCCTATCCCATAACTATATACTGACATAGGTTATTAGCTAGTGGATCCACCTAGGCTAAATGTTAACGGTCCTACCTTCAGTAAGTAGGAATCCTTTATTCGGTGTGGGTACCACCGGGATTCAATGATTTGCTTACATGGTCTATCTCGGTTAAGGCTTAGCCTCATAATGAATGATAATGAACTATGGCTTCTCAAGAATGCACTACTTAGTGTGGGTGGTAGTATGGGATGACATCCATGCATTGCACAAGTAGGCTTTGAGAGTGGCTATGGTATGTTTCTCTAATGTCCTAAGGTCTAATGAATGAATGTGCTCATAATGAAGCTAAATAGAATGTTGACTTAAACACTTAATGTAGTGATGAATACTTTACTTGGAACTGTTATTATGAGTTACTTTCTTCGTCATGACTTATGAAATATATATGTTCCTTATCTATGATTGTTGACTAAAGATGAGTATGAAAAATGGTAAGTTCATCTATGATGGCCTCAAAGTGGTACTTAGTATGAATTGTAGTATGGGATGCCATTCCTACATTGCACAAGTATAGCTTAGGGTTCCTTAAGGTGATGGTGCTAAGGTGTTGAAAGGACTTATATGGTGATTTTACTTGTATCTTGTTTGTCTAATACTAAAGTTCAAGATGTTTCTCAAAATTGGCATATAGAAGAGTTTTCAACCAAAATGTCCTTTTTAAGCATGGTTTTTACAAGGCTATCATACTTAGTACATTAATTGTGCTAGCCCATATTTCTTCTATTTTTCTACTAAGTGTATTTTCCGGCTTTTGAGTTGATTCCTTCTAGTTCAAAGCTTGGATTGATTCTCTCCAAAGCATGTGGTATGTCCTCATGGATCCGAGGACAAGTGCTATATTGTTGTTTCATTTATTTCATTGTGCTCGAGACTTTTCAGACTTCCTATTGTAAGGTCTGTGACCCTATACTTAATTCCAGTTGTATTAGATGGTCATGTGAGACAAGTGAACTTCCGCTGTTTGATTTTAAATGTAGTTTTGATTGTATGGATTAAGAAGAGTTTTACATTCCATTTTTCTTATGTATTGTGCTATGAATGCTATGAGGCTTGTATGAGGCTCTTCGGAGTCTTGTACGCCGTGTTACGTCCGGGGCACATGCTCTGGTCGTGACCCTCTGCAGCCTCCTTCTCTTTAGATGTTTTGCACTTCACAACCTTGAAAATGACTCTACTTAGTGTGGCTTTTCAGACATCCTAGGACTCTTAAACCTAGGGCTTTGATAGCAAGTTTGTCACGCCCCTAGGCTACCATCTGGACGAGGAAACAGGACTTAGGATCAGGGGTGACCCCAAGCTAACTATGATGGCATATCATAAACATATTAAAGATAAACTGAATCAATAAATACTATGCAGAAGCTAAATCATGAGATAATCTAAAATGATGGAAAAATACCCATACACTAAATCTGAATAATATAAAACTGAGAGTTTAACAAAACAAATGAAAAGTCAAACTCTAACACTATAGTTGAATCTAACTATGTCTGAAAATAGTCGTTAACTGACTAGAAATGCTGGGACATCCACCAACTAAATCTACAAAAAACTGAAACTAAAACTAAAAGCAAAGAAAGACAATCATGCCAATCGTTCTCGAAGAATGAGGACTCACAACTGATGCAGCTGAACTAAAGATCGGGAACGATCTATGCATAATCTGGAAGCTGAGAATCTGAACCTACATCACGAGAAGATGTAACGCAGAGTATGCGTCAGTACTTGAAAGGTACTAAACATGCATGATAGAGTAAAGATAAACAATAATCATAACTAAATCAAGTGTGTATTTGAGCAATGATAAGAGATAAACATTATACTAAACTGAGAATACTTAGCATGAAATAACTGAATGCAATGACCAAGTTTATAACATACTGAAACTGAAATCTGAACTAAAGCTGATAACATGGTCAATGCAATAGAATCTGACTGTAAGGGAGCTAATAATAACCGACATAAAAGCATAAAAACTAAATGTAGAGTCCGATGTATACACCCAATCGAGAGGATCCAATATACCAAACCAAAGGTATAAAGGCATGACTGGCGTGATCACTAAATGAATGCCCACAAGGGGACTTACAACCTATGGGGCACGTATTTCTGGGACTTGAGGGTGATTGACCCTAGTCCACTAGATATTAAGCTACTCCAAATTAGAATGTAAATAAGCAATATTATGACTGAAATGCTGAAGTACTAAATAGCTCAGTTATGACATTCATAAGCAATATTGAGAATGTAACAATTATGACTGATAATATGACATTCATAAACTGAAGCATGTGTATATCTGAATAATTTGACCTAGCATGTATAATTCATGAACTAAACGAATATATACAACTAGAGTTCTGAATATTATACAAGGAATTGAGCAATGACACGATAATCTGATTTGGATCATTCTAACAGCTAAAACCTAACAATTTCTAACATTCAAGAAACCATAGGTCTAGATAAGATTAAGTGAATCAAGATTCTGACTGAAATCTAGGGACCTAATAGGTGAAAGGAACCCTCTAGAGAAATCTCACATACCTATTGAAGAATTCCACGGATATATATCTTTTGATTTTGGGGATAAAACTGATGAAAACCTGCTGCGTTCTTGGACTAGGGCTTGGTCGACTCTTTCTCCTTCTGTATTTTAATTTTCTAAGTTCTTTTGTTAATGATATACTTAGGGTAGATTCTAATTTAGTTACTAGGCTAAAACTGACCAATACAACGTAGTTTAGGGGTTAAACGACGTAGTTTAGGGGTCCAACCCATAAGGAAAAGACCAAACAACCTCTGACTAAACATCTGTTGAAGCCACCTACGGATTGATCAATGGTCCATCAACTGATCCACGATCTATCCTGTTAGTCTGTCGATTGACTTCAGAGGATGGGTTATGGGTGTCCTGAGGGTCTCGACTTACGGACTGATCGATGATTCGTGGACTGATCAATGATTCTACCTGTTAGTATGTCGATCGACTTCAGAGGATAGGTTCTACGGGATCTTGAGGGTATCGATTTACGAACTGATCGACGATCCGTGGACTGATCAACGATCCATCCTGTCAGTACATCGATCGACTTTAGTGGATAGGTTCTGGGGGTTCCTTAGGGTCTCGACCTTTAGAGTGATCGATGATCCGTGGACTGATCAATGATCCGTCCTGTCAGTCCGTCGATCGACTTCAGAGGATTGGTTCTGGGGGTGCTGAGAGTATCGACTTATAGGCTGATCGACGATCCATGGACTGATCCACAATCCGTCTTGTCAGTCCGTTGATTGACCTTAGAGGATGGATTCTAGGGGGTCCTGAGGGTCTTGACCTATAAACATAATTGACGGTCCGTGGACTTATCCATGATCCATCATATAAGTCTGTCGATCGATTTCACAGACCAGGTTCTGAGGGCTCGATCCATGGACCAGGAACACTGTCCATGGGTCTGGCCGTGGGTCATGCCTTAGAATAATATTTTTGATGTGTTTTTTTCTATGAAGGGTTGCAGGTGGTGAACCACGGACCACCAGGACAGACTGTGGGTCACCCTACAGTCCATGGGTAGTGCCTGTCGGTGGCACCCGTAACTTCTGAAATCTGCATTTTGGTAGTTCTAGCATATGAGGTGCTACAATTGCGCCTTTTGTTCATCCCAAATAAAGGCCGCTCTAGCGGCCTCCATCTCACTATGGAGACCTCCATCATCCTACTCTTGTGAGATTTCGGCTGCTGTGGATGGGCCTGGGAAAACACTGACCTGGGTCCCCTTTTTGGGTAGAAATTTCCTTTTTCCTTGAACCAAGTATTGTCTAATCCCATGATGTTTTAACACGTATATTTCATCAGTTGCACGATTATCTAAATGGAAGGTCTTAACGAGGAAAATCTTTCTTTTGTTCGATTTCCCGATGCTGGTAGTCGAGAGAGACATCATGACTATTAAAACAACAAATTTTGCTGTGGGTGGGGTTTTGTCTTGCTTAAACTAGAGGAGAAGGTTCCTGCCTTGTATGCTCGTCTCATGGAGTTTGGTTGGGCTTCATTGAAAAAGGCTCCCTAAGATGCACGCTACACTTGGGTGAGGGAGTTCTATGCTATCCTCCCTACTTTCCGCTGGGATTACCTTCACCCTATACTCCACATCCGGGGAGTTGATATCGCCCTAAAATACACAACCATCAATGGAGCACTACATGTGCTCTATGTCTCAAACACAAAGTGCGAGGCCAAGTAAGGGAGATGTATTTGGGCTGGCTAAGGGACACACTGGTGGAGGCTGCATGCCGGGACAAAGTTTATTGGCCTACTACAGAAGGAATCACTAGCGTGGACTGGTCACCAAATGTTAATAGGTGGGTTCACTTGGTTACTCAGAGGATCAGCCCGTTGGGCAATCACACCAACATGACATTTCCTCGGGCCTTGGTGGTGGTGTGCGCTATACAGGGTATCGAGCTATATGTGGGGGCACAAATTATTTTTGAATTGAAGATGTTCTATCGGGTTAACAAGAAGGCCTTCTTCCTACCGGGGTTGTTACCGCACTGTGCAAGCGCGTGGGGGTGCCCCTTTTAGACACTGATGAGGTACCTCCTATTGTAACGACTCGGAAAATGATAGGTTAAGCAAGAGCCTATGACTTTGTGTTGACTTTATAATGAGGTTCTATGAGGGGATTTTATGTAATTTCATTTTAATTGTGTTACATCCGACAATTTAAAATGAATATGAAGTAGCTTGAAATTGGAAGTAGTCACTTTTGGAAAAACTTCAGAACCTGGAAATTTGGTTAAGTGTGGGAAATCAGTGAGTTTTTGGCCAACTTTGAGCAGTCATAACTCCTAGCTCAGGATGATCCAGGAGTAGTTCCAGCTATTTTTGGAAAGCCCTTGGAACGATCTTTCCAACGCCACCGAGTTTGCTCGATTCCGAGTTTGTATGAGCGAGTTATGCCCTTTGAAAGTTGGGCAGTGAGCAAGGAGTCCGTCCGGAAATTTAAGGGCATTTTGGTCTTTTCACAAATCTTTTCTTTTGAGGTTATATTATTGTGTTAGGCTGATTGTGGATCATTTTTGTTCCATTTTAAAAGAGTAAGAGTTAGGGTCCTTGAGTGAAGAAGAGAAGAAGAGGGGAAGAAGAAGAAGAAGAAGTTGGAGCTAGGATTGAAGATTTTGAGTTCCTTCTTCTTCAATTCTCGTGGGTTTTCAACTTAGAGGTATGGGGATTCTTTATCCTTGATTATTCTTCCTTTCAAGGAGCTCAATTCAAATGATTCAAAGTTCTTCCAAAAACACAAAAATCCTAATTTCGATTCTAAGCATGGGTTCTTGCATTAAATGATTTTTTTTGATGATTTACGTTATTAATGGTGTCTATTGATGGTTTTAAGAAAGAAATTTCCATGAACCCATGTCTTGGCAAGTTTCCTAAAGTTGGCTTATGAAGTGGGTTTATTATTTATGATTGAATGATGATGGAAGTATGCTTGGATTGAGTTGAATAGTTGACTTCTATTATTATCTATGCTTATCTATTGTGAATTGTTGGAGAGTTGAGGAATAGTGATTGTGGCTTGGGAAAAAGGGTAAGTGGACCTAACTTCATTGTTAAGGTAGAATTGATATAGAATTGTGATAGATTGATGTGTGATCCACTTATGGTGGAGGTGTTTACTTATTGAATGTATTGTGTTTATGGCCTTGGAGGCATTATATGAGGAATTGAAGTGTTGACATGATATCATATATGTGAATGGGATGTGAAGGACTTGAATGAGAATCAAATGAAGTAAAGGCAATCATGTTGTGAATATAAAGGTGTTCATGTGATCTCAAGGTGATCTTGTTTAAAGTGTTATTGTATTGTGATTGAAAGTGTGTCCTCTATTATTGTTCATATGTGATGATGATGGAATGTGAAGGAACTTTATAATGTGATGTGTGTCTTGACTTGGTAGACTTAGGTGCCTCTTCTTGATACATTAAAAGCTTTGTTGAATATGAATCGATAGGATATGGCATTCCTTTCGGATGCAAGTGACGAAACCTGTTTTTGAGCTGGATAGTGTTTGGTATTTTAGGCATATCTCTTTCTCTAGAACTTAGTTTGCAGTGAATAAATATGATTTGGAAAGCTAACTCGTATACCTACAACTTTTATGTTTATGTAAAATTCTAATTTAACTGTTATGGGACGCAACATAGGGCGTTCTGCCCAGATTCCGAGAATTGAAATCCTGCATGACCAGTGGCTAGTGTCTTGACTATATCTTTTTGTACAAAATATATTTTGCGGTGATCCTTGTTTGTTTGCAACCCTAAGAGATGTATCTACATCTTTCATGAAGGTTATAAAGTCTAGTTCTGCCATTTTCCTTTTCAAATCTAAGATGCAACATGAGGTACTAGGCTGGCCAGATTCCCTGTTTTCGGAGCATAGTTGTATTTGTACATGCTAGGCTTACTTATGATGATGATCCTATTTTACGTCATCATTACTGAGCTAATAGAAGTTAAATAAGTTATGTAATTGTATTTCTAAGGTTGATATACTCGTGAACAAGTTGAGGTATGTGGGTTTGATTGTGGAAACCTTCCTTTCCACAAGTCCAACCATTTATCCTCTATTTCTACTTCAAGTTTATGGGTTCTTATGATTATTTATGAACTCTTGAATTATGGAATTACTACTACACATCCTATTATGGTCTATTTTGCATATTATCATGAAATGGAATTATTATGTGATGTTTATGGTTTTCATGCTTCCATGATCAAATTATGAAGGTTGATATATATGTATGTTGTTGGTGGGCTGATTTATATGGATTTTGGAATTGGTTGCCTAGTACGGGGGGTAGTAGGCCCGTATAACCATATCGAGGGGTTGGTACCTTCGTTGCCTAGTACGGGGGGTAGTAGGCCCGTATAACCATATCGAGGGGTTGGTACCTTGGTTGCCTAGTACGTGGGGTAGTAGGCCCGTATAACCATATCGAGGGGTTTGTACCTTGGTCCCTAGCTCGGGGGGTGGTAGGCCCGGGTAACCACATTGAGGGGTTTGTACCTCTTTCGCCTCTCCAAGGGGGTGGTAGGCCTTGGAAATACTATATTGATGGTCACTCACCACACATGTACTACGCCCCACTAAATATGATTTATTTTATGTAAGCATCATTATACATATCATCTCATTAATATGCTATCTATCGGGTATGATTATGCACGTTGCCTATAAAGTCCTTATCTAAGGTAATCTTGGGGAAACACTTAAGTGTGCTTGAAGAGGATCGTGTGGGCGGTCACTTCTTGTCTCACTCAAGTGTGTCTTAAGGTTATATTAGGTAGAGGTCCTATGGTAATAAAATGACATGTGTCCTTCTAAAGTTAAGCATGGGTTGTAAATGGATTTATGTTAAGTATATGTATGGTTGGCTATGGTCTTATATGTTAATGTTGACTTGTATTATGTCTCTTATACTTGTAATGGAAAGGTTTTATCAAAGGATATGAAAGCATACATTTCTTGTAAATGTCCGTTGTGCATATTTTCTTGCATGGTCTCCATACTTAGTACTTAATTGTGCTAACCCCTTTCTTTCGCTTTTTGACTAAAGTGTAGGGATTTGGAGATGGTGATATGTCATGGCTACTTGTTAGGTTTTTAAGAGTTGAAGATGAAGACTTGGTGAGTCCTCATAGATTCGAGGGCAATAACCAACATGTTCCTTTTTTTATGTCTCTCTAGTATTAGCTTAAGTTTTGAGTGGGCTTAGTCCCAATGTTATATCCAGGTATTAGATGGTTTTGAGACATATTGTATAAAGTCTAGAAAGTCTTCCGCTTGCTATTTATTGAAAGTATCTTCGTGTGTGAAGAAAGTTTTTAATTCCTTATGGTTTTGGTGTCTATGCGATGAATGAATGCTAAGAGGCTTGTATTAGACCTCTTCGAGGTCGAGTACGCCGGTTACGACTAGGGGGTGCTCCCGGGTCGTGACACCTATGAATCCCCCCTTTCATCCTCTTTTGCTTAGACCAGTTTCTACTTCAAAGAAAAGGATGAGGAGGACTGGTCTGGCCCGCAGCATTCAAGCGGCAGCGGAGGCAGATGATGAGGGAGAAGACGATAGTGCAGGTAATGACACTCTTCCCACCCCATCCCAGCCCTGCTTTCCAATGCTTGTGTAGAGGAGGACCTGGCGGCCGTCCTACGAAAATTTTGGGGCTCTCAGGCTAGTACTTCCCCTTCGGTTCCACCCATCATTGCCCTCGAATTAGAGATGCTCCCCCACGAGCTGCGATGGGAGGAAAAAAAGAACATGGAGAGAGATCGTCTGTTGGGACGGATGTGGAAGTCTCTTGAAGTTATCTTATCCTGCGTCACCCCTCAGCATAAACTCCCCATGCTTGAGTCTAGGGACTTACGAGAGTTTCCGTGGTTGAATGACGCTTGGACCGGCGAGACAGTGCCAGAGAATATGGTTACTGATATGATATCTGCCCCCTTGTATGTATTGAACAATACTCTATTTTATCTTTTTGTTGTCCTAAAGTTTTGTATGTACATGGATGCTGGTTTCTAGCTATTTTCCCCCAGTTAATATTAAATTCTAAGGTTTATATCTCATTGATCTATTGCTGAATACTTATTAAATTGCCGGGATTAGTTCGGATAAAATTTGTGGTCGATATTGGTGACTAGGAAAAATACGGGAGACGGGGCTGATATTCTCTCTCTCCCTATCCCGCTCTGGTGGGAGGAATCTCACACTTGCGGCCTCGCTTTGGCGGGAAAAATTCCGCCACAGCAGCCTTAACGGAAACAGAACCCCTACTAACAATTTCTTGAGTTCTTTTCTTTTCTAAATTCCCCAAAGGCTCCTAGCTATAACACATACATTTTTAGAGTAATCTCCTTAGCTACGATACACAATCCAACTCATTCTCCTTAATTCAACACCACAACCCACACATCCCCAGGATACACCCAAACACTCACATAGTTATTAGTCAAGCGCAAGACATGTCCAGATTTTTGCTTACGAATCACCTCGTAAATCATCTAGACCCTTGCGCCAAACTTGGTCATGGCATTTTTTTCACAACGAGTTTCACAATACTCAAGAAGTTACAACTTGCATAATTCCAAAAATTTGGCCATCATATTGCACATATCAAAATTCAGACACACCTTTATTGTGCACATAATTATATCTTCACGTCCAAGGAAATACAACTTCCACATTCACAGTTAATTCAGAAAACAAAAGCACGCATTTAGAGTTTCCAAGTTACAACTCATATACAAGTCCAATTATTAGTTAGTTCTCTCCATGTATGACCATTTCTGATCCTCCATGCAATTACGCAACCCCTAGGGCCAAATACCAATTGGAACCTTCTCAATCCTGATTTACCTTGCTTGTGTTCCTTCAGTCATGACCACGACATCTGGTTCAATTTGTTGAGATACCAATTGGAATCAGGAGATACTAATTGGACTCAACTCATACCACAAGCCACACTTGCAGGAAATGAGAGAACAATATGGAACAACTTCCTAGAATGCTTCCTAGCTTCTTGAAGATTAGATGTGGACGTCAACACACCAATCCACATGAGTCTAGGTCACATTTTTCTCTTGTACTAGAGACCGATAACCTGGGTTCTGATACCAATTTGTCACGACCCAACCCATCGGGCCGTACGGGAACCTACTCTAACACATAAGTAGGAGAACCCTCATACACAAATAGTTAAAACATGCGGAAAATGAAAGAAAAATAGAGATAAGTTGTTGGAGATATTCTTCTTCTTCACCTAATGAAACATCACCAACCATGCATATAGACTATGCCAAAAAAGGCATAGCAAGAGTAGTATAAGTACAAAACCACACGTACAAGTAGGCATCATCAGTCAACTTGATGCCCACCGCATAATATAAGAACTCAACTAGCAAGAACAATGCAATAAAACCACTCGCTTCTCCACCTTTACCCTCTCCCGGATACCTCAAGATCACATTAGTACCCTTACTACTATCTCCCGACTCAGTCAACCTCTTTACTAGGTTCTTG
This sequence comes from Solanum verrucosum, assembly GCF_900185275.1. Lineage (NCBI taxonomy): Eukaryota > Viridiplantae > Streptophyta > Magnoliopsida > Solanales > Solanaceae > Solanum > Solanum verrucosum. The sequence continues at coordinate 1,243,971 of NW_026020409.1, forward strand.
ATCATAGCCTAACCACACACGACATACCCTTGCCATCTCTTCATCTTACCTAGTTCATGGCACCTGTCACATTATATCAAGGCTTCCCAACTACTAACCACGAATCCCTTCTTCCATAGTGGGATCTAGTTAAGTATTTTCATCATATACACTACCCCCACTTCTCACCCTTGCAACATACAGATAACTTTTTTCTCAAACATTAGTAACTCTTGAACCCTTGGCCCTTTCTACATAACATATCACATCCACGTTTGGGCTTGCCCTTCCTGGTTCATTCAACAACGAGATACATAACACGTTTTCTCAACATAGTATAGCAATAAGATATAGGACATCATACTCATTTAACAATTCTGGAAGAATACAATATCAATTATCATTTACGAACAACGTACATCATAATTATCAACATATACAGTAATGTCCAATCAATGGTCCTCTCATGGAACCCACACTCAAGCTGTTAGTGTACCGGTACGTTGTACCTGATCCAAGTTAGTGTACGGGACGTGACACCCGATCCCATGTTTATACTAGTACGTGGCAATTGATCCCATGTTTATGCTGGTATGTGGCAACCGATCAAAGTTAGTGTGTTGGAACGCAACACCCAATCCATTCAACAAGACACAATCACAAGTACATTCTCATAATCATACATTCAAGTCATGATTCATGGCATTTATTTATTCATCTATCCTCTTTTACAATTAGTGTGATAAATAATGCAACATCCACATACATACATGTATCATAATGAAGGAAGCACAAACATATATCACTCAACATGAAATCACAACCATCACCTAGCCCTAGTTCATTGTCTAAGGCTTCTTCCTATGATTTAATCATCTTTTATTCGGTGCACAAAGGCCTACGCATAATTCCTACCATTGATTATCATTATACCACGTAATGGACACAAATTTATAACTACTCAATTAATAAACCTAGCCAACTAAGGCGCCAAACAATTGCACGAAATTATGGCTTTGATTCTTATTTTTGAACTTCATGACGATGGATTTGACCAAGAATTCACGAGCTATCGACCTCTTTATGCTAGAAATCTCCTTATCCTCCCTTTCCAAGGTTAGAGCAGCTTTTTGAGGTTCTAGAGTGATTTACGTCTAAATTAGATGTTTTTGAAAGAAAGAGAAAATAAGGTTTTGCGTTATTTACATTCTGCCTCGCCCATCCCACTCTGGTGGCTACTTACCCTGTTGTGGCGCTACCGCTCTAGAGGCACCGTGCCCGCCCTAGTGGGATAGTGACCCCATCATTTTCCTATAGTTTTGGTTTTCCTAATTATCACGATTCGTGTCATGATCCAAGGGTACACCATAGAAGTAACACGGCGTACTTGACCATGAAGGGGTCTCATACAAGCCCTTAGCATATAATGAACATAAGATAATAAAAAATACGGAAAATTTAAAACTTTTTACAATCGAAGTCATTTTTCATAAAAGCAAGCGAAAGTCTTTCTATACTTTGTCTCAAACCATTTTATACAACTGTTAGAATAAAAATCTTGGGACACAACCCATACAATAGTCTCAACATGAAAATAAAGACATAAAGGAACTAGTGGGCGTTGTCCTCGAAGCTATGAGGACTCACCAAGATCTTCAACTCCTTAGCTCCTTAGAAACCTAGCTTCAAGATAGCACTCAAGTCTCCAAACCCTACATTTGATTAGAATGTAGGAAAAGTATGTGTTAGTACAAAATATACTAAATATGTTAGATAGAATAATCATAAGAACATCAGACAAGGGTTAGGCAATATAAGAGATAATCCAAAATCATATGAATACTTCATAAAACATAATCTATAAGCATAAGAGAGAATATCATAATCATAATTAGCAAAGTCTCCAATATAAGCATCATATAATCACTCTTTGACTGTTAGTTATCTATACTATAATAGAACTACTCTCAAGTAACCTAAAAGCATACTTTGTGCAATGCGTGAATATCATCCCATAATACCACCCAAGATAAGCATCCCTTTTTGGTCATCTTAATCATAGTCTATATGCATGGTTAAGTCCTAAGCCTTTCTTCTACAAGGGCACCATACTTCTAAGTAACCTCAAAGCACACTTGTGCCATGCATGAAAGGCATCCCAAATTACCCTCCTCACTAAGCATAACCTTGAAGTTATCCTAGTCATTTTAACCCTCATTTGGTCTCACTATTGGCTTACTTCATGTAGACAAGGGAACTATCACCTTTAGTGAAACACATCTTGGAAGGCAACTATGGCAAAAACCATAGCTAAACAACACTATGTAAGAGAACTCTTCACAACTAGCCTCAATTCATACTTGTTCCATGTATGGATAGCATCCCATACTACTATCCACACTAAGTACCACTTTAGACTATCAAGAATGCTCACTAGTTGGGGACTAGTCCCTCTTTTTTATTTTCCACTACCCATTTAAGGTACTTCTCTATTTAGTACTAGGAAAGTTACAATACCTGAATGAACACTATTTCTCAACTCAAGGCTACCAAGGAATAACCCCCTAATAGGCTAGACAATGCTATCATCTTACTAGCATAACTATATTAAGCTAAGCTTACTACCTTGGAAGACACACTAGCATGTAGGTCCAAGCTATTCTAGGAAAGGTACAAGTATTCCATCCTAGTACCATGAAATAGTCCTAGACCACCTAAGCCATGCTACCCTTACAAGTATACTATGATACAACTGCAAGCTATCCTTAGGAGAGTACGATTTTCACTCCTAAGCTACCTTTAGGAGAGTATGATTCTCAATCCTAAGCTACCCTGACTAACCCTAACTCAAGATACCCTTGAAATGCATCTTCTAATGCAAGGTCAAGCTACCCTTAGAAGATTATAAGTCTTCAATCCTAAAGCTACCATGAAGTGGTCTTGGCCAAACCAATAAATGCTATCATAAAGGCATCCTAATAATGCTAGTTCAAGCTACCCATAAGAGAGTATAAATCCTTAATCCTAGGATACCATGACTACTCCTAACTCATGCTACCCTTGACATGCATCCTACAATGCTAAGTCAAGCTACCCTAAGGTGAGTGTAAATACTCAATCCCAAGCTATCCTATCTTGGTCTTGTCTTACCAAGTCAAGCTACACATTAAGGCGATCATCTATCATAACTTCAAGCTATTCTAGTCTAATCTGCTTTGATTCATTTTAGGTTATTAAGTCAACCTAGAATCATTCTATGTGAGAGAACCTTGGATCTCCTAGCATATTTATGCTTAAGTGTGTAACAGAGAAGCAGTACACACCAAAATCGCATAATATTGGCTTTACCCCCAAAGCCCTAACATTGATGACTAAAAGTCCTATTCTCAAGAATAAATTCTTACTAGCATCCTTATACCTAGATTTCAAGGTATTTCAATCACATTCTTCATTAGGAGGTGATTCTAGTCACAACTAATCATAAAGGTTCAATTTCATCTTTACAAGTCATGATCCATGAATTTAACTATAATCTAATTCAATTCACTTCTATGTGTTCCTAACCTTGAACAATTACTACACATGACATTGATTTTAGAAGATCAATTAGAATTCCTCAATTCCACCTCTCATGTCATATATCCACAAAATATCACATTCATCAAATAGACTAGGGTTTACCATAGAAGTCATATAAATTCATCATATTATCATAATTCAATGGTAATACGATCATAATTAGGTATTATCCACTAGATTGGAATCATACCTAAACCCTACCCACAATGTAGAAGGAAACCCTAGCTAGATTGGGTTTTTGACTTCATAATTGGGGGAAAACCTAGGGGGCTCTATCGGTGAAATAACCCATTGATGATTAATCTAACATACCTTAATTCAAATTCCTAATCAAGCTTGCATGAAAGGAGGAAAATCTTCCCTACTCTCTTATCTTCTTCTTCTTCTTCTTCTTCACTTCTAGAGATAAAATTATTTGGAGTGAATTTGGGTGCTTTGAAGAATGAGTTAAATGATTTAGTTTAGGGGTCTATTAGTCTTATATAGGTGGTTTAATAACTAACTAACAAGTTTCCCTTAACCCCTAACTAATTACTAATTAATTCCCAAACCCCTAACTTAAAAACAAATCTTCAAAATCTGCTTGGACTCACGACTCCACCACCCACAGATCGTGGGTGGGGTCACGGAGCGTGCTGCACCTCCGTAGGTGCTGGTCAGAGGCTAAATCTTGCAGGCAAACACAACACTTGACCAACTACCCCAACCCACAGGGCTTGGGTCCACCTACGGCCAGTAGATGGCAAGCATAGGTGCTGCCAAATTGACAACTTTTGGGCTATCTTAAGCACGACAAGAAAAAGCTTTATTTAAGACCAATATTTATGGACTAGTCAATAATCCCATCTCTAAAAGTAGATGTATTGGGACGAGATTTTATTTCGGTCTTTAATTCTGTATGTTTTTGTGAAGGTACTAAATCTAGTCTCTAGAAAAAGTAGTGACTGGTCCCAAATCAAAATTTAGGGGTCTTGAGAAATATATATTGAAAGGAGGGAATTGAAATGTAAAAAAAAAACTCATCTTTTTTCACCAAAATTAGGCGCCTAAAAGTACTTATTACAATTCTAAAACATAAAGAAAAAAAGATATGCTGAAATAAAAAAAACCCTAGCAAAGATCTTCCCTAACAATCATCTTCCCTCACAACGATCTCAATTTATCTTCTCAACTAAAATTAAAATCTGTTTTTTCTCAAAATAGAGAAATTAGTAGTCTGCCTAGCAGGAAACGTAACCGAGGTCTTTGTGCTGCCTAGCAGGAAACGCAACCTAGGTCTCTGTGTTTTCTCAGAACAGATAAAGCAGAGGTCTGCATAGGAATGAACTCAACTCAATCTCTATCTTCTATTCATTCGAATCTCAGGTATGGCTCCACTTACTACGAGTTGATTTGATTTCACCTGTAAGATCGATTATTTGTTTGTGTTGTTCGAGTTATATATTTTCTTGTTTGAACTCTTGTTCTGTTAGACTAGCTGCTGATCTTTTTCTTAAAGAAGATTCAGTTTTGTAGTGTGATTTTTCAGCTTTGTGTTTGATCAGTTTTACTTAGGTGGATGTGCTCTAAAGTTCCGGGGAGTTGTGTTAGGGAAAAAATTAGACAAAAAGTAGGCATTATTAATATTTTGTCTAATTACCACCAAAGACTGACTGCACTTGCATGTTCAGGTAAGCTATACCAATAGGGTCTAAAACATTTCTAACAATTTAAGTGAAGGTAGTACAGTACACCTCTTAGCCATATACTTATAAACAAAATAGTTACATTCTAAACAACAATCAAACTCAATTGTAATAACAATTGCAGTAATTTCTGTCAGAAGACCACAGTAAGAATTAATGAAAAAACAAGGAAGCAACAACTTTTATTTCTAACAGAGATGAAGAAAGGAATATTATATCGAATTGGCGTCGTTTGCTAGGCATCATCATATCCTCCTTGGAAAATGCTATTATCTTTAATGCTAGGCATAACTTGGAAAAGTGTACATATCTAGAATCAGTCCTTAAAGAATTAAGTTATAGTTTCGTTTGGGTTTGAAGCTGATGAACTATTTAAAACACATTAGAACTAATGTAAAAGACCTCCTGTGGTGTTGCACATAAAAGGTTGAAAGAGTGATGGTTTTATTTGCATCTAAAACTTGGAAAATTTAATAGCTTTTAATAAAAATACATTCTAATAGTTTTTTAAAGCACTCTTTCATAATTTTCTAACTGGTTCTCTAATTTCTATCTACTTATATCTTAACAATGCATCCTCTTCTGCGAGTTTTTTTTTTCTGCTCTAACTTTGATTTGTTGATTGTTTTATTTTTATAGCTTAGTGTATAGTGTGTTCCTAAAGAATCAATCAAATTTTTACGGTGAAATTCACTCCAGCTGATGAAACATGAAGGAAGACATAGAAATGATGCAAGTTACCTCTTATATATGATGTACATTGTATGTAGAAACAACAATAGTTTCATTTAGGTTTCAAAACATGGAAAACTCGAGATTTTTCAAGAAGATACGTTCTAGCATTTACACCATATTTTTTTCCGTTCTTGTAAAACTAAATCAGTAGCTATTTTCTATATGTTCAAGTTTCACATAAGACTTCTCTTTTGGGACCTGATTTTTTCTTCTTCTCTATATTTGATTTGTTTGAGTTACACTACTTGTTTGAATTACTCTTCTTCTCTGAGATTAGCTGGTTAATTTTTTTTGAAGTATATTAAAGTTTGTAGTGTGATAAGATCCCAAAAACGAAGGAGATCAGTCCTAAGAGAAGCAAATGTTCCTAAGAAACAAAACAGTGAACTACTCTTAAACAGAGGCACTCATAGGTCATGCATTAAGACAAAGTTCAGAGAGAAGATATAGGGATTTGTATTTGACTCGAGAAATCTATTTGGAATTACAAGTGAACGATTGTTTACCTTTTAAGACTAACAAAACATGCCAGAAAGTGGCTGCAGTTATTAAAATTGAACCAAATATATAGCCACGTGCAACTAATTCTTAAAAAGATTTCTATCTAACAAAAATAGATTAGTAATTGCAAAAGCACCATTGAATTATTATCTACTGTATATGGATCATATTATAGTGTTTTGTGTATGTCTAAGGAATCAATCATATTTTCTTACAATCAAATTAACTCGAACTCACAAAAGATGTAAGAAGCAACATAACTGATACAAATTACGTCATGTGGTGCTGAACATAGAAGGTAGAAATAGTGATAGGTCCATTTGAGTTTCAAACTTAGCAAACTTGAGATCTTTTAAGAGATACGTTCTTATAGTTGCACCATATATTCGTCCATTCCTATCAAACTCAATCACCACAAATTTATCAAAAAGCTGTAAAAATAGATTGTAATTATCTTTTAGAAGGTTAAACATGCAATTGATTTCTTACCGTTATACTTCATGTGGTTCCTTATATAGAAGGTAGATACAATGATAGTACTCTTTAATTTTGAATCATAGTACTCTTTAGGTTTGAATCTTTACAAACTCGAGATCTTTCAAGAAGAAATGTTCTTATAGTTGTACCACATATTCTTCCATTCTTGTAAAACTCAAGCTCGACAAATTTAGCAAAATGACTATAAATAACAGATTGTAAGTCGTGTGCGTCTTAAAAATTACAAAAAATATCTACAAATAACATATTGTAAGTTGTAAATAATAGATTGAATTTAATTTTGATAACTTAATGTACTAGTTACAAAATCACAAGTTGTTTGCATTTTATGTTTTTTCTTATCGTTTAGATTTTCTTAATCTATTTTTATGTTTTCTCCAAGGTTATGGCACCTTGTAAGCAATGGATGCAACTTTCTCTTGATAATCTAGTTGACCAAGCCTATTTAGATGGGGTGAAATAGTTTTTGGATTATGCTTTTCAGGGATGAAGAGAAGAAGATAAAATACAATGTCCATGTTACAGATGTAAGACAACATTAGAAACTCGTAAGATGATTGATACACATTTGAAAGTATATGAAATAATTCAAAATTATACTTTTTGGTATCACCATAAAGAATTATACAACTATAGGATCATCTAATCCTAGAAAGGTAAAAAGAGTTTGAGGGAGCAACAAGTGTAAAGAAGTCGTATCACTTGAAGCTGGAAAGAAGCTGAAAGTAATACTTTACAATTATCGAACAGTTGGAACAAATAGCAATCTATTTTTGAGGCACCTGGGAAAAAAATTGTGATAGTAATATGTTTCCATTGGGAGTACCATCGTGGAGGGACATTAAGCAACAAAAGTTGGATCACATGTGGGCAGCTATTGAGGTACGGTTATGAATTACATCATCATTATGTTTATATTCAAGTTTTTCTGCTGTCTGTTAAATATTACATGAATCTAATCAACTAATCAAAATGATAAAACGAAGGATATCTACTAAGAAGACTACACTTGTGTAACTACCATCCAATGTTTAACTTGATGAATCATAACTTTTCTTATATTTCCAATATTAACCATTGTTGCACATCTTTTTCTTTCTCAATTTTATATATACTTTTTGTATAGTTGATGCACAATGTTCAAGTCTCCTTTTGTAGGATAAATTTGAGAGTGTCTACTTCGATGATCATCATGATCATATATTTGGATGGATGAATGTGTTATGGAACAAATGGAGAGGATATTTGCACGCTACTTATGTGAAGAATAAGCCAATTGTTCATGCACTTAAGAATATTCCAAAGGGAGTAGAAAAGAAGAAATGGGAGTGGTTAGTTAAGGAACATTTTTGTTTCGAAAGTATCCAGGTATACCTAGAGATCTAATAGCCTATATTTTTTAAGTATCCAGTTTGCAACTCATCGTGATATTTAGATGTGAAACTTTTTTTAAACTTAGTAAGTTTTCTTAGATATGACTATTTTACATAACAATACAGGCGAGGAGCAATAGAATTGTAGAAAATCGAGCTATATTCTTTGAGACTCGTAAGAATGATAATATGCTTGTTAAACCAGAAGCAATTGAAAAACAAGTGTGTTTGGTAAATTCAATATGTAAATTACTTCAAATTATTATTGAATCAGTTGAAATATACTTTTTTATGTTTTGCAAGCTCAAATCGAAGAAATACTAAATGCTGAGCCATCTTTGCCTAGCATAGAGATTGTAGAAAAGTGTTGTGGACGTCAAACCCATAGTCATGTATTTGGCTTTGGGGATGGAGTAAAGGAAAAGGACATGAGGAAAATAAATAGTTGAATGATCGCTTGTCTACCATAGAAGATAAGCTGAAAGAAATAAGAAAAATGAAAGAACTCTTTGCTGCTCAACAATCGCATATCCCGCATACGACATCACCCGTATCATTTGAGTGTCCATTGACTTTTTTTGTTGACCAAGTAAGTAACAATTTACCAAACTATATTTGCGGATAGTCGTTTAAGCATTTAGTGTTTGGCTGAACTCTTAGATGATTGATCGTGTTTAGAGGAATTTCTTCACTTCTGAGGTTCTTTGTTGGTGATTTTATTTTCTCTTAGCCGGTGGCTGTTTGATCATCTAGATACAGGTGATGCTCAATATTACTAGAAATGATCATTAATGAAATTAACAGTTTATAATTAGTTACTGGACCAACGCTTTACAACTTGAGTTATTTGTGTTATGATTCAGGATACATATTGGGGAATTTTTTGTTTGGTGGATAGATAAAGGAAAATGGTTTTGATATTGGGCATCTCCAAGGTGTTTATATATAGATGACACATTCAATAATGCTATATATGAATCATTATACATATGCTGGGATAGAGCTGATTTTGTTGATAAAACGGAGAAAAATTCGAGCAAATAGAATTATGTTATTGATATTGATTAGTCTTTAGATGAGTACTATTGATAACATGAGAAGATTAGTAATAGCTACCACATCTGAAATTCATCAGGTTTTCTGATTTATTTTAATGTTTGTGTCATTTCTTCTTTAGACAGAAATTGGAAAACTGATACGCATTCAGTTTTATTTAGTAGCTACAACAGTAGTAATAGCTACCACATTTGAAATGCTTCAGTTGTTTTGAGTTATTTTAATGTTTTTTGTCGTTTCTTCTCTAGATAGAAATTTGAAAACTGATACGCATTAAGTTTTAACCTTTTAGCAGCTAGAACAATAGTAATAGCTACCACATCTAAAAATCTTCAGTTGTTCCGAGTTATTTTAATGTTTGTGTTGTTTCTTCTCTAGACAAAAATTGGAAAACTGATACACATTAAGTTTTAGCCTTTTATATGTCTTGGAAATTGTTTCTTCTTGTGTGCAAGCATATATAAGTGAAAGAACCATTACACTCAACCTATTACGATAAGCAGTAGTAAAGTTATATATTTCTTACTCCAAAAGTTCTCTGAATAGAAGTGTAAGTGAAAGTTGGGACTAAAGTAAGAGTTAGATGATAAAGCACAACAAATAAATTATGCTTTGTCCACTCTGAATCAGATTACAAGATAAAAATGTCAGGGAAGAAGAAGTAACAACATCTTAGCAATATACAGAAACTCTCGGCCCTATAAGACTTACCCCTTATGAATAGGCTTTTATCGATGCAAGAAGAACTTTGACATCACTCGCTACAGCTGCTTTACATCAAGTTTCCCATCCATATATCAAATCTCTCAGCCTAAAGTCCAGAAAAAGAGAGATTTGAGTTGCACCTTTATCTGGTTTTGAGGATCAAGTAATTCGCTAAATGTCATAACGCTCTCCTTTTTGGTAGCTATTGGTAGCCAATGTAGGTGTTTTAACAGTGAAGCTATTAGACTCATCTTGTGCATGTAGAGTTTCTACAAAAGCACCAAGTTTCAAAACTAACTTCCTGAAATCATTAGAATTGCTTAACAGATCATTGCCTTCTTTATCTCTGTTTTTTAATTTTCTACATGTACAATTGCAGGCACATAGATTGAGATTGTTTGACTCCTACAAGGATTAATGCTGAGAAGAAAACAGTGATAACTTGTTTGTTTCCCCTTCTACAATAATAACCTGGTGGTTTATAGCTGAAACAGTAATATATATCATGGTTGTTTAGTTCCTTTGCAACAACTTGTTTCCCCTAAAACATAATATAAATCTTCTGGTGGAGAATTTATCCATTTGTGCTAGCTTATGACGCTGAATTTGTGCTTTCGATATAGATTGGATTCTTGGTGAATGCATCTCAAAGTTTTGTTAATCATTTTTTCTTATGTTCTTGCAGCTTGATGATATTCTGGATTACCCTTGGTGAATTTTAGAGTTGTTTTATGAAGAATGAAGCTACAAGTCAAGATGCAAGTTTAGAATATGCACACGACCATTATTACTTTGCTAGGAAAGTTGTGCAAAACATGAAATCGTAGTTTAGCTTGGGATATTGTTAATTTGCTAAAAAAAATTGTTAATTAAATATTGAAACTAACAACATGCGATGTTTACCTGTTTTTATATTTATATTTGCCATTTTGTATAAAGATTTACCGTAGCAATCTTATTTTTATTGGTAGAACTTATAATACTTTTGTGACATGAAGATCCATAATCATTGGTTGTCAATCAGAGACCAAAAATTTTTCTCGTCTCTAAAAGTTCAGCTAAGACGAGATAGTTTCTTGTCTCTAAAGGTTCATCTAGGACGAGGTGTTTCTTGTCGCGAAAAACAATCTAGGACGATGTGGTTGCTTGTAAAGAAAAAGTAATCTAGGACGAGGTAGTTGCTCGTCCCTAAAGAGTATTCTAGGACGAGTTCGCTGCTAGTCTCTAGAGGTTTAATGACCAAAAAAAGACTAGCTTTCAAAGAAGAAAATCATCTATTTAGCACGAGATATGTAGTCTCTAAAAGTACTTTGGTGACAAGCTTTGATTCCATCATTAAACACATTTAGCGACCAGTTAAAGGAACACGTCCTAATTAACCTTTAGCGAAGAAGCATTTTAGGACGGGTGGCGACCAGCCTTTTCCCGTCTCAAAAGACTATTTGGACCGTATTTGGACTTTCTAGGACCAGATTTCCCTTCCTTAGAGACTGTTTTTCTTGTAGTGAAGGGTCCTCCTCAAGGACCCCTTGGGTGGTCTTTGGGGAGGTCGTACCTTGATGTCCTTACCCTTTAACCCTCATTCAAAGTACGGGAATTTTTTTTGTGATTTTTAATCCTCATACCACACTCCAAAACTCTTACGAAAAGCTCTAGAACTCCCTAGTTCAACTTACTAGTTTACGGGGTATTACAATATCTCCCCCTTGGGATCATTCGTCCTTGAATGATGATTCTAAACACTTCTTAAAGTCACAACTCTAAAAAAGCAACCCATCATGCATGCACTACATCTAAATGCACACAACCAAGGAAGAAAATTTCAATTCCAAGCTAAACACATTCAATGTAACACAAGGGAGAAAGAACTACTTTTACCAACCCAAAATGCATGAAATTCCATATCTACTCATTTTCAAGGAAAAACTAACATATCCTAGCTAAAACATGCTCAACACACACTCATGAAGCCTAATTGTAATTTATTCTCAAAAAGCATTTATTCAAGGAGGAATCTTTCAACTCCCAAAACTAAGGCATGCTCATAATTCATCTCATGAAGTCTATATGCAAATCTACTCAAATGCACTACAACACGAGGAAACAATGCATATAAGTCATTTCTAAAAAGACCTAAGCATTTTCATGAACATGCATATAAGGAAATTATGGCAACACATAAAGCACCCAATAACCTTACTAGGTAGGCACACTATCTCCCCCTTGAGAGTAAGCCTACACAAACTCTTCTAAACATCATTTATGCTAACAACAACTTCAAAGTCCAACATAACAAGTCATAAAAGACAAGAAATACGGAAATTACCAAACCATAAAACACATACCGAAAGGGATATGAGGAGATCACTCTGGATCTTCTCTATATTGGAGAGCATAAAACCTATTCTTCTTTTGAGGCTCCACATCCCCACTACTAGAGGCAACTTGCTTACCCTTTTTTTTGGTATCCTTAGCCTTTGGACAATCTGTCATCATGTGGCCACTCTCACCACAACTAAAGCAACCCTCTCTACCAGCCGAACACCTACCCTCATGCCTCCTACCACACCTAGCACATGGGGGCCATAGGGACTCATTACTTATCCCTTGTGGCCTTAGGGTAGACACCCTCTCATCCTTATGCTTAGGAGCATTAGAAAAGCCTTGTCCGGAAAACTTTTGTCGATTCCTAGAACAACCATGTACATCCGACCCATCATGAAAGGATTTATCATTATCCATCCTAAACCTCTTTTTCTCTCTATATTTTGCCTCATCACGCTTGTTTTCCTCCATTTGTTGAGCATACACCATAAGACGTGAGATATCCATATCATCATAGAGCATTGTCGTACAGTATTCAATTGATACTAATTTGGACACACCCGTCACATACCTATTCATCATATCCCTCGAACTTGTTACCATAGATGGAGCATACGTAGACAATATAGTAAATTTCAAGGAGTACTCTTTAAGACTCATACTACCTTGCTTAAGGTTGATGAATTCTCCCAACTTGGCTTCCCTCAACTCCTGGGGAAAGAACCTATCTAGAAATGTCTTCTTAAACACTTCCCACTCTATATGACCCGCTTCTACCAGCCTAGCATCTTTCCATTCCTCATACCAAATTTGGGCAACATCTTCAATTGGTAAGCGGGTATTTTCGCTTTTTCTACCGAAGTCACCTTCATGATATCTAGCACCTTATAAACCTCCTTTATAAAACCATTAGGATCCTCTTTAACTATGGAGCCACTAAACTCTGAAGGGTTCATCCTCAAAAACTCTCTCACCCTAGAAGAATCCATCACCCTTATTGGGTTTGCCGGAGCTACCATCCCCCTATTGATTTGAGCCATTATGGTTTGGGTCAATGTTTGCAAAGTTGACCTAATCTCCATATCCGTCATAGCCAGAGAATCAACTGGGGCTTGAGGAAGAGCTTGGTGTGGAACTTGGGGAGGAACCTCTTGGTCCACATTGCCTTATGGTTCTATCCTAGCATTTGCCCTTGTATTAGCCATACCCTGAAATCAACTGGCACGGATTAGAAGAAAAGCCTACTAAAGCCAAACTCTATGAGATGACTTAGAGAATGAAGAAATGATATTTCCTAAACATCCAATAGCCTCATATTAATAAATGTGGCGCGCTTCACACTTATGAACAAGACTTTACTAGACGTGGTTTGAGATAATCCTAGAACCATTCTAAACCTTGTGCTCTAATTACCAAGTTTGTCATGACCCAGGGGTACACCATAGAAGTAACACGACATACTTGACCCCAAAGGGGTCTCTTACAAGCCATTAGCATATAATGAGCATAAGATAATAGATAATACGGAAAATTTAAAACTTTTTACAATCGAAGTCATTTTTCATAAAAGCAAGCGGAGGTATTTCTATACATTGTCTCAAACCATCTAATACAACTTTTAGAATAAAACTCTTGGGACACATCCCGTATAATAGTCTTAACGTGAAAATAAAAGACATAAAGGAATTAGTGGGTGTTGTCCTCGAAACTATGAGGACTCACCAAGATTTTTAACTCTTTAGCTCCTTAGAAACCTAGCTTCAAGATAGCACTCAAGTCTCTAAACCCTACATTTAATTAGAATGTAGGAAAAGTATGCATTAGTACAAAATGCACTAAATATGTTAGCTAGAATAATCATAACAACATAAGACAAAGGTAAGTAAAAAATAAGAGATAATCCAAAATCATATGAAATCCTTCATGAAACATAAACTATAAACATAAGAGACAATATCATAATCATAATAAGGAAAGTCTCCAACGTAAGCATTATATAAGCACTCCTTGACTCTTAGTCAGGTATACCATAATATATCTACTCTCAAGTAGACTAAAAGAATACTTTGTGAAATACATGAATAGCATCCCATAATACCACCGTTCTCTTTCTAATCCTATTTAGATTCTGTCAGTTGAATACAATCAAACCTAAGCATCCCTTTTTGGTCATCCTAATCATAGTCTATACGCATGGTTAAGTCCTAAGACTTTCTACCATAAGGGCACCATACTTCTAAGTAACCTCCAAGCTCACCTGTTCTATGCATGAAAGGCAACCCATACTACCCTTCACACTGAGCATAACCTTGAAGTCATCCTAGTCATATTCACCCTCATTTGGTCTCACTATTGGCTTACTTCATGTAGAAAAGAGAACTATCACCTTTAGTCAAACACATCATTGAAGGCAACTATGGAAACAACCCAAGCTAAACTACACTATATAAGAGAACTCTTCAAAACTAGCCTCAAATCATACTTGTGCTATGTATGGATAGCATCACACACTACTATCACATTAAGTACCCCTTTAGAATTTCATGAATGCTCACTAATTGGGGACTAGTCCCTCTTTTCTATTTGCCACTACCCATTTAAAGTACTTCTCTATTTAGTACTAGGCAAGTTACAACACATAAATGAACTCTATTTCTCAACTCAAGGCTACCAAGGAATAACCCCCTTATAGGCTAGACCATGCTATAATCTTACTAACATAACTATATTAAGCTAAGCTAACTACCTTGGAAGACACACTAACATGCAAGTCCAAGCTATTCTAGGAAAGGTACAAGTATTCCATTCTAGCTACCATGAAATAATCCTAGACCAACTAAGCCATGCTACCCTTATAGGTATACTATGATACAAATGCAAGTTATCCTTAGGAGAGTATGATTCTCTATCCTAAGCTAACCTTAGGAAAGTATGATTCTTAATCCTAAGCTACCATGAATAATCCTAACTCAAGCTACCCTTGAAATGCATCTTACAATGCAAGTTCAAGTTACCTTTGGGAGAGTATGGATCCTCAATCTCAATCTACCCTTAGGAGAGTATAAGTCTTCAATCCTAAGGATACCATGAAGTGGTCTTGGCCAAACCAAGTCATGCTATCATGAGGCATCCTAATAATGCTAGTTGAAGCTACCCATAGGAGAGCATAAATCCTCAATCCTAGGCTACCATGACTACTCCTATGTCATTCTACCCTTGACATACATCCTACAATGCTAATTCAAGCTACCCTTAGGAGAGTGTAAATCCTCAATCCCAAGCTATCCTATCTTCGTCTTGTCTTAGCAAGTCAAGCTATACAGGAAGGGGATCATATATCACAACTTCAAGCTATTCTAGTCTAACATGCTTTTATTCATTTTAGGTTACTAAGTCAACCTAGAATCATTCTATGTGAGAGAACCTTGGATCTCCTAGCATATTTATGCCTAAGTTTGAAAGAGAGAAGCAATACACAACAAAATCACATAATATTTACTTTGCCCCCAGAGCCCTAACATTGATGACTACAAGCCCTATTCTCAAGATTTACTTCTTACTACCATCTCTTTACCTAGATTTCAACGTATTTTAATCACATTCTTCATTAGGAGGTGATTCTAGTCACAATTGATCATAACAGTTCAATTTTATCTTTACAAGTCATGATCCATCAATTCAACTATAATCTAATTCAATTCACTTCTATGTGTTCCTAACCTTGAACAATTACTACACATAACATTGATTTTAGAATATCAATTAGAATTTCTCAATTCCACTTCTCATGGCATAAACCCACAAAATATAACATTCATCAAATAGACTAGGGTTTACGATAGAAGTAACAGAAATTCATCATAATATCATAATTCAATGGTAATACAATAATAATTAGGTATTAGCCACTAGATTGGAATCATACCTAAACCTTACCCACAATGTAGAAGGAAACCCTAGCTAGATTGGGTTTTTGACTTCACAATTGGGGGAAAACCTTGGGGGCTCTATGGGTGGAAGAACCCATAGATGATTAAGCTAAAATACCTTAATTCAAAGCCCTAATCAATCTTGCATCAATGGAGGAAAATTTTCCCTACTCTCTTCTCTTCTTCTTCTTCTTCTTCTCACTTCTAGAGAGAATTATTTAGAGAGAATTTGGGTGCTTTGAAGAATGAGTTAAATGATTTAGTTTAGGGGTCTATTAGGCTTATATAGGTGGTTTAATATCTAACTAATCGACGTACCTTAACCCCTAACTAATTACTAATTAATTCCAAAATGCCTAACTTAAAAATAAATCTACAAAATCTGTTTGGACTCACGACTCCCCACCCACGGACCGTGGGTGAAGTCACAGGGTGTACTGCACCTCCGTAGGTGCTGGTCAGAGGCTCAAAATTGTAGGTAAACACAAGCCTTGACCCAAGACACCAACCCACGGGGTGTGGGTCCACCTACGTCCAGTAGATGGCAAGCATAGGTGCTGCCAAATTGATAGTTTTTGGGCTGTCTTAAGGATCTTCCTCAAGGACCCCATGGGTGGTCCTTGGGGGGGTCGTACCTTGACGCTTTACCCTTAAACCCTCTGTTGAAGTACGGGAATCATTTTTGTGATTTTTAATCCTCATACCACACTCCAAAACTCTTACGAAAATCTCTAGAACTCTCTAGTTCAACTTACTAGTTTTTGGGGTATTACAGTTCAGGTCGTGGTAGAAAGATTTACTTCTATTGTTTGGAAGGCCATGAGAATATGATGTTGGGGCTAAACATGATGGAAGGTCTATAAATATGTGTTTGTCCAGGATGGTTAAAAGAAAGATGTGAATGATTTTGCTAAATCAAAAGAGCATTGAAGAGATAAGCATTGATGATGCTATTCAAGTCATACTTATTAATCATAAAGGTCATCCTCTATCTTACAAAAATGAACTAATATCTTTATCTTTTATAAGTGTTGTTTCGTTTCTTTTGCAAGATTATGAAGATCTATTTCCGAAAGAAATGCCTAGTTGATTGTCTCCATGGAGGGAATAGAGAATGAAATTGACTTTATGCTAGGTTTTCAACTACCCAAAAAAGCCGCTTATAGCAGCATCTCTCAAGGCACTAAATAATTGCTAAGACAAGTGGAGGAACTTTTGGAAAAAATATTGGTAAGAGAAAGCTAAAGTCCATGTGTGATACCTATGATTCTAGTAAACAAGAAGGATGTGACATTGATGATATGTGTAGATTGTCGTGCGTTAAATAGAATTATGGTAAATTATCGACATCCCCTTACTAGACATGATGATTTTCTAGATTAACTGGGTGGTTTTACCTTATTCTCTAAAATAGATTTGAGAAGGGGATACCATCAAATCCGAATGAAATTCGGAGATGAATGGAAAACCTCTTTCAAAATTAAATTTGTATTAGATGAGTGGATTTTGATGCCTTTTGGGATTAACCAATGTAGCAAGCACTTTTATGTGATTAATGAATCATGTGCTTAAATCATTTATCAATGACATTGTTGTAGTTTATTTTGATGTAATTTTAGTTAATAGCAAGTGCTTGGATGATCATGTGCAACATTTGAGGTTGATCTTTGACGTGTTGAGAAATGAAAAGTTGTATGTGAATTTTTAAAAGTGTTCTTTTTGTGTGGACATTGTAGGTTTGCTTGGAAATTTCGGAAGATCAAAAGGAGTTGTGGTTGATGATGAGAAAGTAGAGGCTATTAAGAGTTCCCCGACTCCTAAGTCCATAAGTGATGTTAGAAGCTTTCATGGGCTAGAAAGTTTTTGCATGAAGTTTTTAGGGGTTTTTGTTCTCTAGCCAATCCTCTAAATGAGTTTATCAAGAAGGATAGTCATTTATTTTGGGTGTAAAACAAGAGAATGATATTAAGTTCTTCAACGAGAAACCTAGTTCTACCTTTTTACTTCAACTTCCCAATTTTGAGACAATGTTTGAATTTGATTGTGATGCTAGTTGAGTAAGCATTAGTGCATTATTGATGCATGAAGGGAAGCCCATATATTACTTTAATGATAAGTATAGAGGATCAACATTGCGATATTTCGTCTATGATAAGGAACACTATGACCTAGTGAGAGCTTTAGCGAATTGGCCTCATTATTTGTGGAATATAAATTTGTGACTCGGACCGATCATTAATTAAACGTATCAAGGACACTTCATCCAATTATAAGTATAAACGATCGCTAGTCAGTATAAAACCCAACTAAATGAGTTGGGATCGAATCCCACAGGGAGTGGTACGTGTTTGAGAGTCAAGTGAGAACTACGAACATGGTCAATTCAGTCATAAGAGTAAATATTATAGAATAAAAACATCATTAAAATCAGGGGGTGATACGAATGTCAAATAATAGGGTTTTTTGTTTTAATTATCAACTTTAGCAGCAGCAATTAATACGATATAACAATAATGAGACGGGTTCTTCAGATGTGATTCGATTATAGACTAATACAGACAAATGGGTAAATGCAACTATTAGAAAATAGTTGTATATTAGTGAGTAAGTTAGGCTATAGAGGAGGTAAACTTTCTCTCGAACTTCAACAAGCATGCAAAATAAGGACATCCCACACCTTAGTCCATTCACTCTCTCGAGCTGAATGTGTGGAATTGGATTTAGGATTCACTCTCTCGAGCTGAACCCATGTCAACACAATACCCACAGACGAACAATCAAAAATCTTAGTTTTAAAACCTCTCTCTCGATCAAGGGAAAAACACAAGGGTGGAACTGCATTTGCAACTACAATTCTTAAATTAGACCACAATTAATGATTTAACTCACTTCTAAATAGAATTTAATCTAGAAATTAACAATACCCATAAACTAAATCAACCCATAATAAAATAATCACACCCCAAGAATTTGGGTTTTAGCTAGACATTATAAAAACATAAAAATCGTTATCAAATTTAGTTGCCATCAACTGGGTAAGATTGATTTCGTCTTTACAATGTTCCAAGTAGAAGAATCTCAAAGACCCACTTTCAATTTCTCAAAAGTGAAAAACTTCAAATCTTCAAAGCTAAAGAAAAAATCTCAAAAAATATGAACACAGATACTATTTAGAATGAATAATAATTTAATTCCTAGATTGATACTAAACAAAATGTTCAAAAATGTATTTAAAGTCTCCAAAATGTGTTGCGAAGAGTCGCTCGGTGAAGTAAGTCGGGCTCAATGATCCACTCGGTGATCCGCCCTTTGGTCATTTCCATCGCCCTTCTGCCTTGGCCTTCAGCATCCTCAAGGTCTATAACTTTGGGTGATCCAGCACTACATCGCGGACCTACTTGGTTATCCGCCGACTGCTCCTTTCTCTCTCAAACTTGGTTCTTTCCTTCACAGCTTGGCAAACTGGAACTTTTGACAGTCAAGAAGTCGTTCGGCGACTTGCCAAGTTGACTAGGCAATCATCACGCTTGCATTTCTTCGTTCTTTCAGCTCGCTTTGTTCCTTTTTGCAAATTAGTGTTCTTCATTTGCTCCTCCATTACCTGGAAATTAAGGGTTTTACATCAATTATTGGCACAAAATAAGTATTTAAGGAAACTAAATCATTGTAATTAAAATCCAAAATGAGTCCAAATCTCAGATTCATCAACACTCCTAACTTAAACTTTTGTTTGTCCTCAAGTAAAACTCAAGTTCAGCAGTTCAAAATGTATGTCTCTGTCACACCCCAAACTCGAGAGGCGCAACTGGCTCCTAATGCCAAAACTCATGCCCAAGCCAACCCTGCTGAACCATTTGCTACTAGTGCATGCCAGCCACACGCAATCAAGAAATCAAACAAGTATATCTCGACTTAAAACTATGCCATCGGCCGGCAAGGACCCTGTCAATTGATCTATAAAAGAAACAGCTACTCCCAGGAGATCATATAAATAAATAGTCAACTAGCACAGAAGTCCTAATTGGGCCGTCGAGGCCACCATGATATCTATACCAAAACTAAAAGCAGGTATATATTAATACAATACATCAAACAGCTTACAAGCTTCCGCAAATCAACAACATAGGCCAGCATAGCCATAACGTAGCTATAAACCCCACACACTAGTCTGCAAGCCTCTAAGAGTAGTAAAGATTGGTGGGACAGGGCCCTAGCCTACCCATAAAGATATATACAACAAAAGGTAACAAACCTCCCAACTCTGGCAGCTTCGGAGGAAAGGGGCTAGCCAATCGGATAAAAGTCAATCCTGCTGCTGAGGAGGTCTACTCAGTCGTCTGTCAGGACCTGCATGCTTGAATGCAGCGCCTCCAAGGCCATGGGGTGTCAGTACAAAATAATGTACAAAGTATGAAAGGCAATAGACTATGATAAGGTATCATGATATATTGGAATAATCCAATAAATAAATCATGGCTAAGATAAATGCACTGACCTGCTCCTAAATCTAAACTTATCAAAAATAATAAAACAACAACCTAAC
Organism: Solanum verrucosum; assembly: GCF_900185275.1. Classification (NCBI taxonomy): domain Eukaryota; kingdom Viridiplantae; phylum Streptophyta; class Magnoliopsida; order Solanales; family Solanaceae; genus Solanum; species Solanum verrucosum. Next base: position 1,264,879 of record NW_026020409.1, read on the forward strand.
CAAGCCCCCATAAGCTCGGCAGGTACAAACAGCACACAAGACCATATACTCAGGCACCCATAATCCCGGAAGGTGCGAAGCAGCCTATATACCCCTATCAGTAGTCCCCTAGCCCCGTAGGCAGTCACATAGCCCTCTTAGGCATTAATATAGCCCCTTAGGTAGCACATAGCTCCATTAGGCATCAACGTAGCTTATAGACAACTCATAGCCCTCTTAGGCAACAACATGGCCCTGTAAGAAGCACATAGCCTTCTTAGGCGTCAATATAGCCCTGTAGGCAACTCATAGCCCTGTTATGCATCCATATAGCCCTGTAGGCAGAACATAGCCCTTATAGGCATAGATCACATTCCTGCAGCTAACCACAATAGCCCAAACGACAATAATAACAATCTAATCGCTAAAAGCGAGCAATTTAGTTATAAGTAACCTATACAAATAGTCTCTAAGTCGTGTCCAACAAAGGGACGCTATTAACTGAATAAAATTCCTGACAAGGGAGGATTATATCAACTCGAGCAACCAACAATCAACAATCACGACTACAAGTATATCAAGGATAACAACCTAAATACATTGCTTCTAAACTTTAAGAAAACATGTCGTAAGTAGGGAATAATCTTAACATACCTTTTTCGCTAAATTGACTTGTCCTAATGACTTTTACTCAATACTCTTTCGATACTACAACAAGGTAGGACCATAATCAACTCACAAAAATAAAAGATACCATGACAATACAATAAAATATATGTATTTCCGTCGCAAATTGCTAGTTGTTGCTTATAAAAGCTAGAGTCGATGAAGGAAGGGTCTTACCTTGATCTCAACGTTGTAATACGCTTTAAAACATTCAAATATTTCCAAACCCTTGTTGTCCCAACACTAAAGTGTGATATGCTACGCAATCAATAAAAAAAATTACACCACGATGATGAGCCCAACGCGTAGAACAACTTTTGTCAAGGACTTAAGTCGAGAAAATCTATATTTCACTTGATCCTAGAAATGGGTTTGTCTAATTTCTCTGTTTTTTTGATTAAAAATGGTGAAAAAGGTCGAAGGAGACGATATATGTAACATTCCACTGACTTAGGGCCCCACCTCACCTGCCTGCTTGCACAGTCCCACGAAAATGCGAATATCTCTCTATTCTGAAGTCGTATAAATGAACGGTTTGATGCGTTGGAAACTAGACTCGTAGACCTTCGATATCATAGTTTTCAGGGACCATAACTCTTAATAGATTGGAAAATGTCCGAGACATTTGACTCAAATTTCAGACAAATCTTTAAAAAGGAATTTATGGTAACTTTCGCCAACTTTTATTTTATCACTTACCTAACTTCAAAACTTGAGATACCACACTTGAACACTTAAAATATCACATAACACATCATATTTAATTTATTACTCACCCTCCTTGTCTTTCCACGAAGATACGAGTTAATTTAGATGCTTTTAAAAGTCGGGGTGTTCCATTTTTCCCCCCTTAGAAACATTCGTCGTCGAATGAAAAATCTGAGTCACGCTGTTCAGTCCTTAGGAGTTGCCAAAATTTAGGCAGTGTATCCTTTGTAAATGTCACTATCTAGGAACGTGAAATGTAAAATTTCTAACCTAGGCGTCTCACATGACAACATAAATAGCTAAGCGTTATAGCTCCACCACAACAAGGCGAGCAGATATACAATGACAACCACAATAATAATAATAAGCAATAGTATATATATATAGGTATCTTACCTTACTGCCCTAATATAAACTAATATGACATCACCCTGGGGTATGAAACAAGTGAGGATATTTGGACCTCATGTCATTCTCAGCTTCCCAGGTCACCTCTTCTTTATTTTTGTTCCTCCACAATACTTTAACCGAAGCCACCTCTTTGGTCCTCAATTTACGGACCTGCCGATCTAATATAGCAACTGGAGTTTCCTCGTAGGACAACTCCTCTGTGATATGAACATCCTCAACTGGGACAACCCGAGAAGGGTCTCCTACACACTTTCGTAGCATCGATACATGGAAAACTGGATGAACATATTTTAGCCCCAAAGGCAATTCTAACTCATAAGCCACTCGTCCTACCCTTCGAAGGATCCGGTATGGCCCAATGAATCTTGGATTAAGCTTTCCCTTTTTTCCAAATCGCATAACACCTTTCATAGGTGAGACTTTTAAGAATACCAAGTCATTGATGCAAAACTCTAAGTCCCTTTGTCACACATTTGAGTATGATTTCTGTCGACTTTGAGCTGTTAGCAGCCTCTCCCGAATAGCTTAACTTTATCCACTGTCTGCTGGACTAAGTCGGGTCCAATCAACCCTGACTCACCTACCTCAAACCATCCAATGGGGGATCTACATTTTGTCCAATACAAAGCCTCATAAGGTGCCATCCCGATGCTGGAATAATAACTATTATTGTATGCGAACTCTATAAGAGGTAAGTGGTCATCCCAACTCCCCTTGAAGTCTAGCGCGCACGCCTGTAACATATTTTTGAGTGTCAAAATTGTGTGCTCAGCCTGGCCATCTATCTGAGGGTGAAAGGCAGTACTAAGATTAACCTGTGTCCCCAGTCCTTTCTGGAAGGACTTCCAGAAGTTGGCGGTAAATTGTGCGCCTCTATCAGAGATAATAGATACTGGGACACCGTGTAGCCTAACAATCTCTCTAATATAGAGCCCTGCATAGTCTTCGGCCGAAAAATTAGCCCTGATTGGTAAAAAGTGGGCTGATTTTGTTAGTCTATCAACAATTACCCAAATAGAGTTAAACTTGCGACGCGATTGAGGTAACACTGTAATAAAATCCATATTAATTGCTTACCACTTCCACAAAGGAATGACTATCTTCTGAACTAGCCCAACGGACTTTTGGTTCTCAACCTTCACCTGTTGGCAGTTAAGACACTGTGCCACAAATTCAACAACGTCCTTCTTCATCCCGTGCCACCAATAGATCTCCTTAATATCATGGTACATCTTCATCGAACCAGAGTGAATAGAATAACGGGAATGATGTGCCTCTTCCATAATTCGATATCGAAGCCCTGCAACATTTGGAACACACAATCGACCGCTATATCTGAGGACTCCATCTTTTGCTATATCAAATGCTAAAGACTATGGATCCTGAGCCTTGGCTCTAAGCTTCTCCAAGCTAGGATCCTCTTGTTACCGTGATTTTACTTCTACAACTAGAGATGATACGGCTGTATCCTGAATTGTGACCCCACTATCGTCTGCCTCTAACAATCTGACTCCTAAGCTAGCTAACTGATGAAGCTCTCGCGCTAGCTCCCACTTCTCAACACCTAAGTGGGATACACTACCCATAGATTTTTGACTGAGGGCATCGGCTACCGCATTCGCCTTTCCTGGATGATATAAAATATCCACGTCGTAGTCTTTCAGTAACTCAAGCCATCGACGCTGTCGCAAATTTAACTCCTCCTTCCTTGCCACTCCCAGTCCTGATCACTAAGTTATACCGACATGTTTGAGTGCCCCAGGATGACATGAGAGACTTCGAGGTGAAACCTTCCTCCTTCACTGACTTTCAATTTATTAAGGTCGAGTACACTCGTAACGAGGCTGATAAAAGGAGAGCAGCTCCGACAGATGCTTCTCCGGAGGTCAATGTTGATTCCATACCTACAGAAGACTCTGTGCCTACTCCATCCTCTGGGCCTTCAGGTACTTCTACCCCTCCTTCCTCTTCTTCACAGGCTCTAGGTACCTCTACTTCCTCCCAGTAGAGCAAGATTACTCAGGCGATGAGCTTGAAGATGGGGAATCGGGCTCATTCAGCTGATGTGAGGACGACCCGTTTAGAGAGATATGTTCCTTTGATGATTGAGGCTGCTATCTTAGCTGCACTGACTCCTCTCCGGGCTTTTGTTGACAATCTGGTTACTAGAGTCACAACTTGTGAGAGTAGGCAGGGGGAGACCTCCGAGGTTACGGCTTTGGGAGCTGAGGTAGCTGACCTAAGGAAGGACGTAGATTATCTAAAGTCTACTGACTTCACTTAATTTCTAGAGGCAAAAGATGACATGGATGCCCCTGAGACTTTATAGATTCTTTCGGGTACCATCGGAGATGTACACAGGGATGAGGTAGCAGTTGATGTGTCAGATGCTGAGACCGACGAGGAGAAAATAGAGCTACAAGAAGAGAGCATATACAGAGACTTGTGGTGATTATGTAGTCGGTGATCTAGACATTGCTGACCGCGACGTCCATGGCATCTCCTAGTATGTATGGTACTGCTGTTCCTTCTGAGGTGACTCCGGGTACTAAGGCTTGAGTCTAGACTGATGCACCGGGCGTTGATGCCTAGACAGATGGAGAGACTGTGAAGGCAGGATCCCCTCTTTACCTCCCTCTCTGTCTTACTTTATTATAAATTTTGGATATTTTTGTTTACATTTGAGGACGAATGACTTTATTTATTGTGGGGTGAGGCCCACCTTTTGTGAATATTGATCTTTTGTTTATGTATTTGGGTTTTGAGCTGAAATTGTGTTTTTACAATGCTTTTGTGGATGGTTGAGCTTGTCGCTCCTTGTTTTTAATTGTAAATGATTTTTGACCCTTCCAAAAAAAAATTCCACTTCTTGTTTATGTTCAATATTGCTGTTCTTTTGCCAATTTGAGTATCAGTTTTGATCAATACCGAGGACTTGAATAGTGCTCATAATCGAGCAAAAATGAATGTGTGGCAACGATGAGGCCAAATGAAGTTGCATAGTCAATATGTGAACTCTTTGCATCTTATTGTGACTAGCGAAGTATCGAATTGAGTCTTTTGTGAGGAACATTCCACACTAGCGAAAGTGTGCAGTCTTGTTTGACTTTTGCGTCAATGCCTTTTGTGATGAGCTTACCGTGAACCATGTGTAATGACACCTAGAATTTTCCCCGTTGGTCTAGTTGACTAAGTGATGTGAACCCTTGAGATGATCTTAGGCAACTTTGAAGAGTCTGAAACAATTTAAAAGTATACCTCTTTTTATAGCCGACCTTGTGAGTGTGTGAACCTCTTTTGAACACCCTTTGAGCCTTAACGTTTTCTTGGAAGAAACTTGATGAAAACATAACCTTTTTTGATCCATTACCCATAATCCTCATGATTTATGGTCTGTTTGAATAGCCAACTTAGGTCAAAAGCCTAAGTTGGGGGTTTCGTAAAAAGAAAAGGTGAATCAACAAAATGCAAATAAGTCCCTTTTGCCCATGTTTTGAGAAAAATGGAACCCTTCCATATAAAAAAATAGAGAGAAAAAGAATGAAAAAGAAAAAGTTGTGGAATAAAGTGTGAAAATGCAAAAAAGAAATGGGGTTTCCAACAGTCCATGGAAAGTGAATAATGGGATGACTTTCGAGCACGAATAAAAATGATGAAGAAAAGGAAAGGAAGTTTTGTTCACACCACATTTCATAAGAACTATAGCCATTGAGCCTAAATAACCATACCTTTGCACTCATCCCCGTTACAAGCCTTGAAAAGACCTTTTTGATCCTCAGTGAGCTAAAGCAGGTGTTGATTAGAAAATATGGGCAAACCTATGGGTGAAATCATACATTGTGTTCATCTTTGTGAGTGTGAGCGTTGCATTTGATTCCAGATCTTTATATTATGAACCATTGTGTGTGAATAGGAAATCATTCTTTGTGTGAGGGCATTTGAGTACCTTTGTTAAGTTTGAACTTGCATTTAAAGCAAGTATTGTGAGCTTGATATTCTTTGATATTGGTGAGTCACAACTTGACTCTTTGAGTGCACAATTGATCCTTGCATGAGTAAGTTAACTCTTTTTGTGTGCATTCATGATTGAATCTTATGTAGCACTGTTTGAAACATCCTTTACGAACTGCTCAACTTGAGTTTTACTTGAAGACATGCAAAAGTTTAACTTGAGGGTGTTGATGAGTCTACATTTGGACTCATTTAAGGCTTTATTTGAATAGATTTAGTGTCCTCAAATGCATATTTTGTGTCAATAACTTATGTAAATCCTTGAATTTTAGGTATTTGGATTAAGGGACAAAACAAGGAGACTAATGAGCAGAAAGGAACAAGGCAGCTGAAAGAACGAAGGAAAAAAGGCCTGAGGATCGCTTAACTCATTAGGCGAGTCGCTGAAGGGCCAAGGTGTCACCTAATGTTCCAGAGTGCCAAGCCCTGAAGGAGAAAATCTAGTCGGCTAGAGAAAAGAGCAGTCGACGAGTCGCCGAATGGTTCTGCGATGCAGTGCCATTTCGCCAAAAGTTTCAAAATCTCAAAGATGCTGAAGGTAAAAGAAAAATGGGGATAAAAATGACCAAAGGGAGGATCGCTGAGTGGATCGGCGATCTTGACTAACTGCGCCGAATGGTCCTTCGTAGCACACTTTTTGATAACTATAAATACTTGTTTAAATTTTTAGCTTAGTATCTAATCTTTTGTTGAATCATATTATTATTCAGTTTTTGAAGACTAGAGCTTAGAACTGAATAGAGAGATAATATTTTCCTTAGCTTTGAAGATTTGAAGATTTCCATTTCTAAGAGATTGGAAGTGGGTGTTGATGATTCTTCATGTTAGACCTTTGTAAAGACTATATCTATCCTATCCAGTTGATGGAAACACAACTTGGTAACGATATTTACCTTTTTACTATGTCTAGCTAAAACCCTAATTCTTTGGGTGTGATTATGTGATAATGGGTGGATTTAACTGTTGGGTGTTGTTAATTGATAGTTTATTTGCTATTTAAAAGTGATTTCATTCAGTAATTGTTGTTTAATATAATGGGTTGTAGTTCCAAATACAATCTTAACTTCGTGTTTTTGGCTTGCTCGAGAAATAGGTTTTAAAACCAAAATTACTGAATCAATGGTTTGTGGGTATTGGGTTATCATGGGTTCAATGGATAGTCTGTGGGTTTTGGGTTGTCATGGTTTTAACTCGAGAGAGTGAATCCTAAACCCTTTTCCACACATTCAGCTCGAAAGAGTGAATGGACTAAAGCGAAGGCTATACTTCATTGCCGCTTATTGGTGTTCAAGAGAAACCAATTTGATTCGGGGTAAATTGTTCGAGAGAAAGTTTATACCCACTAAAGTCTAGCTTATTCACCGATTTGCAGTTGTTTACTATCAATTGCAATTACCCGATTGTTTACTTTGGCCTATAATCCTATCACGTCCCAAGAATCCCGCCTTTATATTCGTATTTTCATGTTATTTACTATTTTAATTGATAATTGAGTACAAATCCCCCTTTGATCTTTGACACTTGTGTCACCCCAATCTTGAATTATGTTTTTCTTCGTGAATGATTTTTTTCTATGATTGACTTGAGCATATTTATGCTTTCTATTGATTCTTTAGTACGAATCACTACCTTGGGACTCGACCCCAACTCACTAGTTGGATTATATTACTATTGAACGATCGTTGATGCTTCGTATTTGATGAAGTACCTTTGATAGCGTTCTTATCAAGGATCGCCAAGTCCACCCGGCGATTTGCTGAGTGGTCCTTTAGCTAGCCTAAAGTTACAGTATTCAAGCTTTTGGAGAAGAGCAACTAGGAGATGGAGCTTGTCATTTGTCGACAGGCCGATTGGATAATCGAAGAAGTCTAAACCTACCTAATTTCACAGACCAATTAGTGAAGGTGCAAGCAAAAACTGTGATAATGAAAGACAAGTGGTGCATCGCCGATCTGATCGGTGTGCGCGATCTCGATCGCCTAATATAACATCACAAGAAGGGTGATAACTCAAACTAAAAATGTGATGGAGAGGAGCATTTGGTGTGTCATCTACCTGGTCGGCGACGCTCGACTTGTATCGCCGAATGACCCCGTAGGCCAAAATCAAAGAACACATAAATTTATTTTCAAAAAGAGAAAAAGGTGTCATGACATTGTTAGACTCAGGGTTTTCGATTGAAACATGGTTTTTCTACGTTTTTGAGTAGGTTTTGAAGTCTTATTGGATTTTGATCGTTGATTGGAAGTATTGTGAAGACTCAAACTTCGTTACCCATCTTATGGTGAATATAATTGGTAATGATTTTCTACTTTTCATAATGAGTGGTTAAAACCCCCATTCTTGGAGGTGTGATTATGTTATTACTTTTCTAAATTAGCTTATGGGGTGTTAGTAAGTACTGATTTTATTGTTGTTTTGAAGTGGGTTCGATTGATAACTGAGTTTTAATTCATGAATTGTGGTTCCCAATGCAGTTCTAATCTAGTATTTCATGCTTGCTTGAGAAAGAGGTTTTAGAATTAAGGTTATCAATTTATGATTGTAATGATTGAGTTGGTGTGGAATTAGCTCGAGAGTGTGAATCTTAATTTGATCCTACTTATCTAGCTCGAGAGAGTAGATTATTTGAGGTTTTGGGCCGGTTATACTTGTCTTACTTGTCAAGGTTCGAGATAAATCACTTGATTCATAATAGTTGATCAAGAGATGTCTATTACATCTAAAGCCTAACCTACCTACTAAGAAGCAGTGGTTGTCAATAATTAGTAATCACATGTATAGTTAAATTGGCAATTAATTGATCACATCCCTAAGAATCCATCTCTACTTGATTTCTTCCTTGTATTGTAGTTGCTAATTGTCTCTCTCAACCCCCCATTTGATACTTGTGTCAACCCTTGTAATCTACTTTTATTGTTTCAATTATTTCTATTTCTATGATCTATTAGGACACATTTATAACTTCGTATTTGAATTCTCTACCATATCACTCTTAGTGGGATCAACCCCAACTCTGTGTTTGGTTTATACTAGATTGTGATCACCTACAATTAGTATTGGATGAAGTATAGTTAAGCGTTATAAAAAATGGCGTCGCTGCCGGGGAGTGATGTTTAGAATTATTTTATTGAAGTGTAGTTATGATCCTGTTGTGTTGTAATCAAACCATTTTACTTTTGTTTGTTGTTTGTTGCTCTTTAATAGGTGGAAAAATAAGTGCTAACAGGAGGAACATCAGCCAACTTGGACACCGTGATGATATCAGTAACTTACATGATGTACCTGAAGCTCAGCTGGGTAATGTGGGTTCTATTTGGATACCTCCGGTTGAGGAAAATGTTGGTTTTCATGTGACTAACACAATGTCGCAGTTGTTGCAAATGAAGGGTTTGTTTGGTTGTCTGGCTCATGAAGGTCCCCATGAGCACATCCGAAACTTTGTGGCCATGTGTAGTCTGTTTGCCTTCAAGAGCATCACGCAATAGTCGATCCGACTTAAGTTGTTTCCCTTTTCTCTAATGGGGGAGGCAATGAAGTGGCTCGTTGAGTTACCAAGAAAATCAATCTCTTCTTTGGAGGAGCTCACCGACACATTCTATATTATTGAGGGAAGTTGAGGGATCATATTAAGAATTTTAAGCAAGTAGATAGGGAACCACTTCATGAAACATGGGTAATGTTTCAGAAATTGCTGCTCAAGTGTCCAACTCACAGGCTCCCAAGCAACATGTTGCTACAATATTTCTATCGGAGCCTCGACTTAGTCAACAATGGGCTGGCTGACCAACTTGTTTGAGGAGGAATCATGCAGCAACCATTTAATATATCATCCTCTCTTCTTGATGAAATGACACGAATTAATCGTTCTTAGTACACCGAAGAAGATCGAGTCTCTCCTTTGAATTATGGGATAACAAAAGAGCAAGTAGATAAGAACCAAGAAAGAGATTAAAATATAGAAAAGATGATGTCCAAATGGCAATGCTGAACAACCAAGTCATGGGAAGTGTGTCTGAAAACAACGAAGTGAAAAAGGTGTCAACTTTGGGGGTGGGTTCTCGCCCTGACTACATAAAATTGGATGAGAACAAAGGTTGGAACTTATGTGGTGAAAATGGATGGAGAATATACAATTGAGAGATGAGAGACTATGATGAATATTATATGCCAGGGAGTGGTAGCCCAAGATCTAGAGACAACTCCGACAGTTGTAGGGTGGATAAGTTGTTAGCTCAAATTATGAATAAAGTTGAAGGATTAGACAACATGCTTAAAGAAATGAAAGTTAATTTCTATTCCTTGAATAACAAAGTACATTCTCACTTGGAATCTATGAAGCAACTCGAATGGAAAATGAATCAACTTTCTACCCAAGTGGAATCCAAGCCATTAGAGATATGTGCAAAGTAGGATGTGGTGAATTCTGAAGTGGATCATGACAAATTCTTAGCGGTTTTGACCCGTATTGGGAAAGTAGTTAGGTTGTAATGTGAAAGTGAACAGTCAGGCAAAGACGAGTAAGGAGAAATAGGTGTCCATTTATGTAAAGAAGTCCAGCGAAGCACCGGGGAATAACATGCCTGAAGAGGACAAAGAAAATACATGGCAAGGCACCACTGAGGAGCCACAAATAACTAAAGGAGGGTTTCATCTTTTTCAAAGATAGTAAAACCGTTACCCAAAATTAATTCATCTTTTCCTCAAATTCTCAAAACGCGGAATGAAGATGAAAAGTTCAAGAAGTTCCTAGCCCTTTTCAAGAAACTTTTGATAAACCTTCCATTGGTGGAAGCATTATTGGAGATACTAAGGTACGCGAAATTCATGAAAGAACTAGTCACTAAGAAAAGAAGTATGGAGTTCGAAACGATTGAAATTTTACACAATTGTAGTGTTGTTATGACCAGCAATGTGATCACAAAGAAAATAGATCAGGGGGCATTTATTATCCCATGTACCATTGGGATGCTTCAGTTTACTAAGGCGTTATGTGAATTAGGGCGAGTATTAACTTGATGTTGTATGCCATTTTCAAGCAACTTGGGTATGGTGAACCTATGTCTACAACAATGCGGCTTCTCATGGCTGACCGGTCCATCAAATACACCATTGGAGTACTTTATGACGTCTTGGTGAAGGTGGATATATTCATTTTTCCGGCTGACTTTGTTATTCTAGATTGTGAGATTGATGTGGTGGTACCTATTATTTTGGGTAGACTATTTTTTGCAACCGCAAGAGCTCTAGTGGATGTTAAAAGTTGTGAGTTAATGTTCCGGGTAAATGATAGGAAGGTCACCTCCAATGTGTGAAAATTGATGAAGCGGCCTAGTGACATTCATGTGGTTTCAACGATTGATGTGATTGATAAAGCAATGTCTAGTGTTAGTGAAACAATGTGTATGGGTGAACCCCTTGCTACTGTACTCTTGAATTATTATAAAGATGACATTCAAGGATATGATGAAGTGGTGGTTACTCTATTGGGACTAGGTGCATACTCAAGAAACCCATTGAAGCTTGATATTGATCTAAACATCAAGAGAGTCCTCCCGTTAAACCATCCACAGAGGAACCCCCAAAGCTTGAGTTGAAAGTGCTCCCATCTCATATTTGGTATGTATTCTTGGGGGCAAATAATACCTTGCCAGTTATCATTGCAGCGGACTTGCTTGAGTGGCAAGTGAAATTGCTTCTTGAGGTATTCAAATGATACATTAAGGACATAGGATGGACAATTGCTGATATTGTAGGTATTCCACCCGAGATTTGCACTCATAAAATCCAATTTGATAAGATGAGTGTTGTAACTTCAGGAACTTGACTTTGAAGTCAAAGATAAAAGAGGTTGTGAAAATCAGGTGGTTGATCACCTATTTAGGTTAGGGGAAGAGAAGAAAGAAGAACTTGAGTTAGACATATATGACTCATTCCTAGATCCACAGGTATTCACTGCTTCTCTTAATCTCATTCCTTGGTATACTAACCTTTCTCAATATGTAGTTTGTGGAATAATGGCTGAGGATATGAACTTCCACCAACAAAAGTGGTTCTTGTTTGATTTAAAGAGTGTGCAGACCATATAATTCGATGATATGTACCGAAAGAGGAAGTCAATGAACTTTTCAATGCATGCCGTGCTTCTCCTGTTTGCGGATGTCATAACGGTGTGCAAACAGCCGCCAAAGTGCTTCAAAGTGGCTACTATTGGCAATCCAAGTACCAAGATATACATGGATTAGTTAAACGATTCATGCAATGCCAAAATAAAGGAGGAGTATAAAGAAAGCATGAGCTACCCCTAAATCCCATTCTAGAGGTGGAATTGTTCGATGTTTGGGGAATAGACTTCATGGGTCCATTTGTGAGCTCTTTTGGAAACAAGTACATTTTGGTGGTGGTTGATTATGTTTCTAAATGGTTGGAAGCAGTAGCATTACCCAAAAATTAGGGGAAGAGTGTTGTGCAATTCTTAAAGTTCTACATTCTTGCAAGATTTGGTACCCCCCGTGTTATTATCAGTGATGGAAAATCTCATTTTTTCAATCAGTTGTTTGCATCGTTGTTGAGAAAATATAGAGTAAAGCATAAAGTTGCAACACCATATCATCCACAAACAAGAGGCCAAGTTGAGGTTTCAAATCGAGATATTAAGAGTATTCTGGCAAAACAGTGAATGCAAATCGGACAGATTGGTCGGGGAGCTAGATGATGCTCTTTCAACGTATCACACTGATTCCAAAACAACAATTTCCATGTCCCCATATCAGTTTGTATTTGGAAAATATTTTAACCTGCCAATTGATCTTGAACACAAGGCACTATGGGGCTTGAAGGCGTTAAATATTAAATGGGAGAAAGCTTCAAAAGGAAGAGTAAATCAACGTCATGAGTTGAGGGCGTATGAAAGTTCAACCCTTTACAAGGAGAAAATGAAAAAGTGGCATGATGCTAAAAATCCTTCAGCGAGAATTCCGAGTTGGTGATTTTTTTTTCTACAGTTCTGTTTTGAGACTTTTCTCGGGTAAACTCAAATCGAAGTGTTCTACCCCATTTAAAGTAACTCGGGTGTTCACAAATGGGGAAATTTAAGTTAAAGGTAAAGATGGACCAGCTTTGAAAGTGAATAGGCAACATCTAGGTTCTATTTTGGAGATTGTCGTGAAATATCAGTGATTGAAGTGGTGTATTTGGAAGATGGTTGAAAGCATTTCTACGTCATGCCACAATGTTAAATAAGGCGTTTCTTGGGAGGAAACCCAAGTTTTAGTTGTTTTTTAATAATGTGTACTAAATGTTCATTGACTGGGATTGTGTGATGGCAAGACCATTCCGGCGTTACGCCGAGTGGTTTGGTGGTCTCGATTTGGTTCTTCTTTTACGCCTGGTTGAAGAACCATCATTCTAGAAAGTTTGGCAAAGCTACCCGTCAATTTGGCGATTCATTGAAGGGGTTTGGCGAACCCAATTTCAATCGCCTTTTGATCCAACCTTCAGTGCCAATGTTCTGGAATTTTAGGCGAGCCACATGCAGTTTTGAAGTTCGCCTATTGGTTCGGTGGTCACTAGAAATCTTCGCCAATTCGCCACTTTGTGAAGAGTTCTCCTAACCACACTCTTTTCATTCAATGCTCTTTCCTTTTTACTTCTATCTATTCTTTCATGTTTTGCATTGAGGACAATGTTAGATGTATTCTGTGGGGTGGGGGTTTTATATTGTGGGTGTTTGATACCACCTCTTGTCGTTTGCGAATTTGGCTTTTCTTTTGCATTTTTAATTGTCGGTTATGATCAACACCGATGACTTGAATAGTTATCTAGATTGAACTACATGTTTGTACATCTCCGATGAGGAAAATTTAGTTGCATAAGCAATATGGTAACTCCTAGCATGTCATTGTCACTAGCCGATTATTGAGTTGATCTCTTGTGATGATCCTTTACTGCAAGCTTAAAATTTTAGAGTCTTGTTTGATGATTCTGTTGAATGCCATGTGTGGTGATATTTTCTTGAAATATGTGCATGGTAATACCTAGATCCTGCCCCGTTAGATCAATTGACTAATGTAAGCGAATGATAGAGATGATCTTAGGCACAATTTGTGGAGAGTGAACCAAAATTTCTATCATACCTCTTCGTGACCATGACACGCTCAAATAACACCTCCCTAACGAAGTAAAAGAGATCATTGTCAAATAAAGAACTCAACTTGTAGGTTGGGGTCGATCCCACGAGGAATATGGTTCAAACTTAAGCTTAACTCAATATTATATTTGTTTAGTCAAACTATTTCCGTGACAAGTAAATCAAGGGGTGGGGCTCTGTATCAAAAGTAACAGATAGTTGATTAAGTTACAAGGATTCAAACTTTGAGTTATCAATAACAGAGAGAAACTAGGGCATATGTGTTCCCCATAAGTTCTTAACGCAGTAATCCTAATAATAGTAATCATTTCCTAGTGTATAACATTCAAAGCAGGTAAGTTGGATATCCCTAAGTGATTGGTCCTCCAAATAGGGAATTTCACACCACACCTTGGTTCGGCTACGAGTGTCTACTTTACTAACCCTTACCTTTAAACTCGGATTAGTCATCACATCAATGTATGGTTTAGGTTTCACCCTCACGCCAATTGACATTAGACTATTAGATAGCATCCTAATTCTCTGTTGTTTAATCCTTTTCTCATTCATTACCTCCTTGGTCTGGCAAGTAGGAACGAGGTGAGTTCTATTGTTTGCAACCGTTAAAAAGACTTCGAAGCGAAAGGATTAACAATACATTCATAATTCAAGAATTAATTAATTATTATTTATACTTTGTTAATTGCTCATGGTTCCCACAACCCTAGTTGTAGATTTAGCTACTCATGCTCGAAAGATCACAATTCATAAATGGGTAAGAAGAATTCATGAACTTACAAGAAGAATTGATGAAACCCATTATCCTCAATTGAATTTCAAAGAGATGTATAAGACGAATTCCGAAAATCGAATTGCTAAAGTTTGCAAGTTAATTCCCAAAACACCAAAAACTAAGAGTTCACAATAATGTCTAACCTCCAAAAATGAGGTTTATAACTCCTATTTATAGAAAACAAATCATAAATAACACAGGAAACAAAATAAGGAAATAACTGGTAGGATGCGGCTTCAAACGATGCTTCGACCTACGGAGCGTGGGTCGACCTATAGTTCATAGGTTCCCTCCGTGGCTCAACACGTAGATAATTTTATCAGTTACTAGAACCTTCAACTCGCAGATCATCAATGACGGATGTGCAGGATGGACCCAGGGTTGACCTACGCTCAGTCGTCTTTCTCTGTGGTTCCACACTCCGTCAGACGTTCCTGATGTTCTACCTACGATGCACCACTTACTATTTGTGGATTTGACTACGGTTCTTCCTCGCACTCTGTGGTTTGAGTTACTAAAAGTCATCTCCCAGGCCAAGACCTACGACTGCCCATCCACAGTTCGTCGATAGACCTACGGTCCGTGGATGGCACCGCTGGTTGCTACTTCAATACTTTTAAGCCTGCATATTCATTAACCGCATCCAAGCCTAATTCCTATAAGAATTATACACAAAACATTAATTATAATAACACAATGGCCTAAGACACACACACTCTAAGTGAAACGTATCAAAAATATTGTAAGCGCACGGTACATGAGAACCTCTCAATTTAAACTTGTTATTTGTCCTGAAGCGACACACTAACACTCTATACGACACTTATGTAGAAGCAGAAATATAAACTTAAGCAATCACCTGGATTTTTCACTCAATTCCATCACATTAGTGCAAATCCTTTCAGCTAGACTCAACGAGCAAACTCATGCGGATCAAAACATGACCTAGATCGACCAATAGACACCACAACATACACAGTTTCACAATCCCCAAGGTACCAATTCTCCAACAATGTAACTAGTGCCCTAACTTCAAAAGAAATCCCTCTTTCACATGATAGATATGAATTTCAAGTTTAAGGATTCATTCAACACTAACGCTCTGAAGTGACTTCAAGTAAAGTTAGTGCTCAATACCATAGGCTTGCCCTTATTTTCACTACATACACTCTTCAGACTAGTCGTTGGGATCACTAAAGGACTTTCTTAGTTTGTGATGTAGGCTCAGGGTACGGTAGGGTACATTTGGGTACTTTTTAGTGACTTTCTGCCATCCTTGACATTACATTGACTTTTTACCTCTTTCCTCAACCAATTCTTGACATCTTTTCATTTTCATTTCTTTCCCTTGACTCTCATCAATACAGATGTGACTTTTGACTTTATAGCTCATTTGTTTCATTTTCCTTCTTTTTCTTTTACTTCATTTTTCTTTGATTCTTTCGACTAAAGACACATCTTTTTCTATCTTCTCCTTTCTTTTTCTCTCTTCAACACAAAACTCTTTTCATACCCTTTTTCTTTCTGTTTCCTTTTTCATAGCCACCCTCAACTTATGTATTTTGCATGAGTTGAGGTGCACACTATCCGATGTCGGACTAGGTCCAAGATCAAGGTAAATTTTTTAATTAGCCACCCGGAACATAGGCTTTTAGCCTAAGTCAAGGTGCACATGTCCATGGAGATACTGAGGCCAAAACAATTATTTTAGGGAAGGTGAGTAAGGTGTATTGAAAGAAATGGTCTACATTAGGATCACACATTTGGCTCAAAAGGGAATATTTATTTCATTTGGTTGGATCATTTTAGGCTTGAGTGGACTTATTCAAACAAGGGCCTATGATCGTTTCCTAACTTCTAGCCTAGATTATCTTAGCAGGACCAATGGGGAAAGTTCTATATTGGAGCATACTGTATGAACATTCAGACTTTTCTCACACACTTGGCACATTATTTCATTATCATATTATTAGATTACACTGTTCAAGTTTTAGCTTAAGTCAAGAAGTCAAACCGGTTCCTTATAATGTCATATTGGGATCCATGACATTTAATTCATCAAACCTATAGATCTAGCATATTTCAAAACTTTTGGACGGGTATCAATTTCATGTTCTTTATGACATCATTCTTTCATTCTTTTACTTATGTCTATACATGTCAGTTCAACATAAACGTAAACAATCCTTTGGGGGAAATGAACACAGGCAAGTAAACCCCTAAAGCAGGATTATGAGATGGGTAACTCAGACTTCACCCTATCACTCACAATCTATTTACTCCACCCCCAAAAAAATAAAGTGCAATTGTCCTCAATGCACAAAAATATAAAGGAAAGCATAGGGTGAAGCAAACCTGTGGCGCAAATGCGCCCAAAAACCTATCAAGAAGCGGGTGGGTCTGGTTTCCCATAGCCTGTTTGATCAATACTAGGGATGCCATTAGTAGTGCCCTCACCAACTATGGGAGTACCATCAGTAGTGCTCGGAATGCTAGATGGGCCAACATCCACTTTATGGGACACTGCTATCTCCTCCCCTCATCAAGTATAGACTGCCTATTGGTTTCCTTTAATTGTTAGCGCTCCTTCGTCTTTAGTCTTCTATCCTCGGCAACATTTGAAATGTGGTTGGAATGGTGGTGCTTCCCACCATCACGAGAAGAATCTGGTGCTGGCATAGTATCACCAAAAAGAGCAGTCATCACAACCTCATCATCCTATACCGCAGGAGCAGACTCTAACTCAGCCTCAATAAGGGCTAAAAGTGTAGAAACATCAGCACGGAGGCTAGAAAACAACGTCTCGACTGCGGTCGCATAGATGGTAAGGGTGGGCTTGTCCAGGACTCTCAACCTAAAAAATCTAGCTTTTTATGAATGACATGAATCTTCCGATCTATCATCTACTCCATTATCGCCTCAGACTCCACAATAGAACGTTGCATCCAAGGCTTTATATGCTGAAGCAAAGTGGCCATCTTTGTCTTCAGCTTCTGGACTCAGGCTAGGGGAACGACATCTGTTTTAGGGGTGAGAAAGACAGTGTCATCAGCCTATGTCTGCTTAACATCGGCAACAATATCATTACCAAAAGCGTTACCTCAACATGTGGCTCTCTCTGAGGTGCAACAAGGTTCTCATCATCTCGAATGAGGCCGATGTCCAGAGTCTTGGTCAGCTCAAGCAACTGATCATAATGCCAAATGGGAACAAAAGCATCCCTACAGAGATGGAAAACCAGACGCGGGAAAGCCATGGTGGTTATGGCCTTGAAGGCCCTATCGTGGATCTCTGCAATGAGAATTTGGGAAACATTAATATCCAACCTCGCCATAATGGCTAATAGCATAACGACTCAGTCCCATGTAACCACATTGTCCACCTTAGTCAGGGACAGTATGTTTCGAACCAACAACCAGAAGAACTTTGTAGCGAATGAGAGTATAGCCTTCCTAATACCCAGGCTACGAGTCTGAACCCACTCACTGTGCTCCTCATTCACAACAATATGTCATGCCAGCCACCTCAAAAGTGTCTCCCTCTGCTCAGTATCTCTTTGGAAGGACCTGCTCTGGATAATGCCCATCCTTTAGTCGTATTCTACCGTATTAATGGGCAGAATGTGGGCTGGGGCATATAGAAACCGGTGAAGGGTGGCCTCTGAGATGTCAACTAGAAATCCCCGCACCAAAGTAGACTGAAGTGGAGGTTGAGTTGCGGGCTTGACCCATCTAGATATTGAATTCCAGACTGTGAAAGCTTAGGACGCATAGAACTCTCTGGTAATCGGCTCACTGTAAGTCTGGCGCTTAGTGACATCCACTTAAATCTGTGTCTCTTGAAAATCTGTTGAATTATTGGTGTAGTATGTAGGCTTCCTGTAAGGGCATGTGCTCCTTAGTAACAATTCGAGTCATCCTCTAATGTTCGTTCAACATTGGGTCATTCTCATACGATTGAAACTGGCCCACAACGCACCATCTGTTCGGCCCATCGGCCTTTGGGGCAGGCTTAGTGGAGACTAGGATGTCGCTTGAGCTATCAGCATATCAGTGCTTTCACTAGTACTAGAGTCCGATTGTGAGTTAGACCTAGATCTCTCTAACCTGTGTGGCCCCTTCCTAAAACTGGGGGGAGTGTCCTCATCAGTAGTAGACACCATATGCTGGTAATGTCTCTTAGTAGTCCGTGGTTCAGTAGAGGAACCTCTGTGGTGGGTGGAACATACTCCTGGTCGTTATCTTCATCAATCAGCCGAAGGGAGGAGGCGACTGATTTTGACTTGCCCCCTCGTGCGTAGGTAAAAGCTTGCTTTGGAGCCATGGTACTTGCAATATAATTATTAGTACTACATAAAGAAAATAAGTTTCATGGAATAATTTTAGAACAAGAATCGGACCCAAACAAAAACCAAAAAAAAAAATTGGATAGTAGCTGAACTGTTGTCCCACAGTAGCTACCTATGTTTTGTCGATGGAATGACCGTCCGTGGGTCCCCTCCGTAGGTTAGAGTTTTCAATTTTTGGTGGTAGATGGTGGAACGATGAATTTGCAGAACAGTTCGTTAATGGAACAACAGACCGTAGTCCACACCGTGGTTCTACAGTTAAGTAATTTTGTGTGTGCCACTGGTCCACGGGCCTTGACCTACGGTCCATAGGTTGACCTACTATCACGCCCCAAGCCTACACCCTGGGCAGGACTAGCACTCGAGAACCATTGTTGGTCCCAAGCGAACCCTGGTCTGGCTTCCTTACTCAACGGAAGACTTAACTTAACAAAGATAAACCCAAATAAAAATTAGAATGTTATAAAGAAAACATTCAGCTAGCCAATAAGGAAAACTAAATTCTCAACATAAGATAATGAAAATGAAAAGACTAAAGAACTAACATCTGACTGTGTATCTATGAAGCCTCTAAACAACTGAGATGGATGTCAGGACAAGACCCACGACATCCTAATGAACTAACTAATACTGAAAGCAATAAAAAGGGATCCTCCGGAAGCAATGATGCTCACCAACAAACTTTGGAGCTCAACTAGAATCAACGAAGTGCTGGATGCTGATCCCAGTTACCTGTATTTGCATCATTAAAAGATGCAGGACAAATGACATCAATACATTGAATGTACGAGTATGCGATGGGAATTCTAAAACAAAACATAAGCTTGAAAAGAAGTAAAAGAATTTACCTGGCTGAACTCAACTCAACCTAACTAAACTCATTTCAATATAAAACAGTATAAACAAGTGCAATATAAAGAAAAGCTTTTTAAAACATGACTAATAACTTTGTGAATTTAGAAATACCATAATAACTTTGCATGTATACGAAGACACAATATGAATTCTATTTGTATATGAAAATACAATAAGTTGTGTTTATAAGAATACAAAATACTTATGTGGGAGTTTCTCTAATCGACAACTATCACTTAAGAGCTATTGTAATGATACAACATTTTGCCTCACGGTGCCAGCACCGTCCTATATCTTGCCGAGGGTATAGAACCTGACTACTAAGATGATCCACTAGTCTATGCTAAAAAGCACTAAGGAATCATCTAAAAAGTATGACCCTTTTCTACCCATGGTGGCTACATGGTTTAGGGGGGCTATAAGTTGTCTGAACTCTCCCCCATATCGGTGCTCAATATGACTTCCAAAATATGATACTAGCTCTTATGTTTAAAAACATGCTTTTTTCTGTGGTTTGAGAAAATTGTTCAAAAACTTAGCTCAAATGCTATTTTGGGAAATCAAAGTTTCCTCTCTTGATTAATTGTGAAAGAATTTAGTCTTTACTAAAAACTAGCTCAAAGCCTCTTTGGAAATCAAAATTCCCTTTCATGTTTAAACGTGAAAACATTGTACTCTTTGGGAATACATAGTCCTGATATACTCTTTTGACGAAATGAACTTCAATCTTTACTTTTTACTCAGCTCAAAACTTTAGTCTTTAAAACAAAGTTAAAACATTTGTAAAAGACTTTTGGAAGACTCTATGAACTTCTCTTGACTTGGCTTTTCACTTCTCTTGACTTGACTCTTAACTTCCCTTGAATTGAATTATGGATTCAAGGATTGTGATTTGTGATAGTAAAGATCTCAGGATGTTTATGAATGTTTTTAGATAGTTAAACATGAGAAAAGATCAAGAAATCACTATCTTGAAGCAAGTCGGTGACGCGGAGATGCATTTAATTATTTGGTCGCAAAATAAATTTTGAGAGAGAACGATCCATGACCGCGGAGAAAAATTTGGTCAATCCTAAGGAACAGGTCCGCGACGCAGACCTAGTACCCAGATTTACCCAACTTGTTCCTTCTTCATTTTCTAACCCGAATTCGCCTAAATTCGATTCTTTTTCTCAATTCCTATTTAGATTAAGATACCCAACATATGTACCCAAGAATCTAATCAAACACAACTCTAAAATCGACCTTAAACTCTCAAGAACTCCTCAATCTCATTCCAAATTCAAGAACGAAAGCAATTCAAGAACACAACTCAAGAATATCAAAGTATCAATATTTTAGGACAAAAATCATACTAAAATAAAGATTTTTGGCGCGTTGGTGAACGAACCCAATGCTATGTGAACTCACATACCTCGTAGGGATCACCCCTTGACGAAATACACAAGCAATTCAACAAGAACTGGATGATTTCCTTGCTTCTCCTTCTCTTTTCTCCTCTTCTTTTCTCTTCTCTCAAAACCCTAGCTTGCTTTTCAAAAGCGTAAACTGAATCCATCAGTTTAGACCTCAACTTAATTACCAAACATGAAATTAATCAATTGGGTGGTGAAAAGACCATAATGCCCTTCAAAAATCTGGTTTTGACTTTCCTTATCTAGACAGCCCCATATCAAATGGACATATCTCACTCATACGAACTCGAAACTGAGCAAACTTAGCGGAGTTGGAAATACAATTCAAAGATCTTTCCTACGGTATATTTTAGCACACCTAATTAATTCAGAGGTAGGATTTATGGTCATTTGAAGTTGACGCAAAGCTCATACTTAACTTAATTTAACCAATTTTCCAGATTTTCATTCTTTCCCAAAATGACTCTTTCTAATTCTAGTTATGGTCATTTGAAGTTGAAGTTGTGGACTAGTTATGTGCTATGTTTCAGATTTTGAACTCAAGCTTCATGCCATATTTCATCAAACACAATCAAACTAGGCCTACACATGCATTTCAACATATATTTTTGTAGTTCATCATTCTTAGGGTCATGAACATTCAAATTTATTCACATTTACACAAAATCATTGAAAACCCCTAAGTCAAAATTTCATATTTAGACCTATTAATCGATTTAGTTGGTTTTAATTTACAACACACTCACATACCGTCAGTCCAAGGGTGTTTCTAACTACCATTCAACATTCAACGCTTGATTTACATCCCAAGGTCAAGCTTATTGTTGTGATTTCACAGTTTGGGAGAAATCAACTTACCTCACAAGTAATCAACAATGGTGAGTGTGTGATCGACTCCAAAACTCTAGGTTGGACCCACGAGACCCCGTCGACGGTCCATGGGTTGACCTACGGACCGTAGGTCAGGTCCGTAGGATACTCTGACACTTAGAAAAGTTAGAATTCTTACATGGGATCTACAGATGCCATCAACGGTCCGTGGATTGACCAACAAACCATCGATGGGCCAGTAGACCAGTGCACAACTATTTTCTGCAGATTTTGCCTTTTCGCCCCTGCACATATTGCAACCATTATGATTTTCTTTTTACATATTCTAGACACCTTTTAGACACGGACCCCTATTCTATATCTAGCCAACACTAAATCATAAAAATAAACACATATCTAAAGAGCTACAAAAATAAAAAACAAAGAGTAAAACTCTGATATGGGAAAAAAACCTATAGTTGGCTAGATTGTACATCTTGGGTTGCCTCCCAAGCAGCGCTTGACTTAACATCGTGGCATGATGCAGACAACTTGATTACTTAGACTTCATCAAGGTGCTAAGAGCCTATCACTGCATTGACACTGTCATAATTATATATGTAGCTTTTTATCCTCCGTTGGTCAGCCTTAAACCTTGTCCCTTTCCTTTTCTCAAGCTCAACCGCTCCATGTGGGGACACTTGGATCACTCTGAATGGTCCGGTCCATTTGGACTTCAATCTGCCAGGACACCAGCGCAACCTTGAGTTAAATAATAATACCAGATCACCGGGAGGAAATTCGCGCCTTTCACTATTTTGATCATGGTGCTTTTTCTCTTTGCACAAGGCTGCACCTAACTTCTCGTTACTAGTCATTACAAAATCTTGTCGAACAATGTGACTCACCACAGATGTCGATTTAAGATCACTTTCCTTCTTCATAGACCCACAGATGTTAAAGGTCACCTCCTTCTTATTCAGTCGCAACTTAATCTTCCCTCTCTCCATATCAACTAAGGCACGCCCAGTAGCGAGGAATGATCTCCCTAAGATTATGGGAACCTCAAATCAACCTCGCAATTAAGTATCACAAAGTCCGCCGAAAAATTGAACAACTCCACTTTCACAAAGACATCTTGGAGCACTTCAATGGGCCTCTTCATAGTTCTGTTAGCCATAACTAAACTCATCGCATTCGGTTTTGGATCTCCTAAACCCAACTTCTTATAAATCGAGAATGGCATCGAATTAATGCTGGCACTCAAATCACACAAGGCCTTCGCGAAGTGCAACTTGACGATAGTACAAAGGATAGTGAAAGCTCCAAGATCCTCTTTATTTTGCACCAGTGACCTAGTAGAAATGACACAACAATGTTGCAACCTACCATCATTCTCAAAATTGACAGCCCTCTTTTTGGTCACTAAGTCCTGCATGAACTTTGCATACCCATGCATTTGCTCCATAGCTCTTTCACATTTTCATCAGTAGCATCAATCCTCATCATCATCATTTGCATCATATCATCAATGTGTGACATACTACCACCAACTTCTCTATTACCAATTTCTCTACCAAGTGGAACACAGTGCCCGACTCGATCATTCTTGTTGCCATAGTTGTTCCAGTTGTAGTTGGCATCACGATTGTAGTTCATATCCAACAAATAGTTTCCCTAGCGATTGTAGTTTCCATAGTTCCGACCGTGGTTTCCTTGAATTTGGAGAGAATTATCTGAGTTGGAAGTTTGGGCGTTTGTTTGGAAACCCCTCGTCTGATCATTGACCAAATAAGCATCCTTCTCATAGTAACATTCCTTAATTGGTTGTGGTGGAGTTCTAGTTAGGTAGTTTACCTCATTCACCTTTTTAGCATTTCCATTCACATTTTTTAATACTAAGCCTAGTTCTGTTCTTATTTGAGTCATCTCTTCATGCACATCATCATTAGTTTGATTTGGTGCAGTTTGGACCGCGACCGTGTTCCTTCCAGTATTTTCCTTTCTAGTGCTCTATGCCTTCTTATTTTGGGAAATCTTCTCTATTTATTCAGAGATCTCAAATAAATGCACTCACCATATGATCCTCTAGCAATAGTAGCTAGAACAGCCTTTCCATTGTCATCCTGCCCTCTGTAGAAATACTCTTTCAATGACTCATTATCAATGCAGTGATTCAGAAAACTTTTGATGAACGCAGTGAACCTATCCCATGAACTGCTTAAAGACTCACCAGGTAGTGTTACGAATTTATTTAGGTTATCATTGTGATTTAGATTCTTTGACACCGGAAAGTACTTCGCCATGAACACCTTATGCAATTGGTCCCATGTGTCACACCCTTTTTTTGCGCCGCAGAAGGGTTTTCCAAATTTAAGTGACGTTATTGATTAGGAATTATTTTTTTCAGAGTCGACACTTGGAATTGAGTTATGGTGTTCTAAGACAACTTCTTGTCTAATCCCTAATTAAAAGAAAATGACTCTTTAAATGGTTTGCGAACTTGAAATTCGGGTAAGGAATTTTGTTGACCGAGGGGAAGGTATTAGACATCCCTCGAGTCCCGTGGTTCTAGAACGGTCGCTTTTATGGACTTATACTTATCTTAATATATTTTTTGATAATTTGTGTCTACATGCCATGGTTTCCTTATATTTAATATTGTTGAATTTTTATTGGTATTAAATCAGATGCATGACTACATTCTCGATTTTGACATACAATAGCTTAGAAGCATAACCGATTTCTTCTCTCGAATGTATTACCTAATTTTCTCTGTCTATAAAGTTTGGTTTAAATTTAATGAAAGTTAATTATTTAAAAAAAATTGGTCAAGGTGCATCACCGCATCATTGAGTTTATCTTAATGTCTCAAGAAAAATATTTGTAACCACATTCTTAATCGAAACAAACATTTTTAACAAGTCGTATATCCTAATATTTACCTATTGCAAGAAAGCTTGAATGTATTATTAATGATAAAGTTACTTTTTACTGTTTATATTCATGAATATTATTTAAATAATAAAATTCAAAATCTTAAACCAATAAAAAGTTATTTTTGCATATTGAAATTAGATATAGATTTACATACATTTTTAGTATACTTAGACAAAAGACAATTAAAATAAAAAGTTAAAATTCTAACTCTTCATCTCTTAAATTTTCTA
The DNA here is from genome assembly GCF_900185275.1 of Solanum verrucosum. Classification (NCBI taxonomy): domain Eukaryota; kingdom Viridiplantae; phylum Streptophyta; class Magnoliopsida; order Solanales; family Solanaceae; genus Solanum; species Solanum verrucosum. Next base: position 1,290,173 of record NW_026020409.1, read on the forward strand.
AATTAATTTTTTTAATATTAGATATAGTTGACTAAACAAACTATTAGAATAATACTTTAAGACATTTAGTTCATTGTGGTTAGACATAAGAGGTACTTAATTGATAATAACTTATGGTACAAAATGAAAAATGATGTACAATATAATAAATAGGAAATATTTCAATATTATTATGTCAAAATTAAACACACCAAAGTTTTGAGCAAACTTCATAACATTGGAATCAAGTATTATATAATCATAAAAATCAAAATATACAATAAGAATTAAACGGTACCTCTTGCGAAAATTCAATTCACGAAAAGGACACAATCCTAATAAGAAACCAGGAACTCTAAACCACGAAAGTGAACCTGGACCTCACTTTTGTTTCTGAGTGAAAGAAAAAAAATATAAAAAATGTGAGGGGATTGTGGGATGTTGGGTTTTTTTTCGTATGTGTTGTTGATTTTTTAGTATTGCTTTTTTTTGGTGTATCTTTCTGATTGTTTCTCTTCTTTTTTTCAAGTGCTCGTGTGTGTGTTTTAAAATGTATATGTGTGTGTTGTGTGTAGTAGTAGTATTGTGTATATAGGCTGAGTGGGGAGTTGTCTGATTGTTGTTTTATATATGGGTATTGGTATGCAGCGTGGAAGTGTTGTACCTGTGGTAGAAAATAGGGGAGGGAAGTGGGGGTTAAGGTGGGGTAGTGGTGTAAGTGTAGGTTGGTTGGGTAGTGGGGTAGTGTGGAGTAGTCTAGGTTATTATTTTTTTAGATTAAATATGTAATATAAAAATTATAATAATAAAAAATTAAGTAATTATTTTGAACTAATAAAATATAAGAAAAGTCAAATAGCTAGTCTAAAAATATAATTAAGAAATACTAGCTTGTTTATTAAAAGTTAAATTAAAAGAATACATATTTTTTGTAGTTTTCGAATCTTTTAAAATAGATTTACTAAAATATGATGAAAAATAAAATATTTAATGTAGACCTAGAAGAAATATTTAAGAAATAAAAATGTTGTAAAACCATATGTTCGGTCAAAAATTACATTTCTACATTTTTCCGCTCCTTGACCGGAAACAGGAAGAGTTTTCGGACAAAGAAGTAGACAAATCAACAAGTTTTGACCGAACTCTTATTTGAAAGAAAAAAATGCAACTGAGTCCTTGTTTTGGACAGCCTACATATCCTGGGTTATAAGGTAATCAGGTCATGTGTAGTTCAAGGAGATGAGTTGATGATATGGAAGTTAAGTGAAGTTCCATCGAGGCTCCAGGTCGCGACTCTTATCCTTAATTACATAAAAAATGAAAATTAATAGTCAAAAGGAAAATAAAAGTACAAACTCCTATCTATGCGGCTTTTCTTTAGTCTTCACTTGAGTCTTGACTTTGAGATATCACCTTTATTATTGGTGAGTATCTTGATCTTGAATGGAATTCGATGCTTAACTTGTCACTGAGAGTGATCTTTTGGCACTCTTCAAAATGACAACTTGAAAATGCTCTTAAACGACTGCATGATTTCTTAATAAGCGGCTCAATAGAAATAGATGTCAGGAAGTCAGGCTGCTACATGCATTGAAGAAGCTGATCTAGCTATCATGGGGATTGATCGTTCTAAAAAGAGTTGAAACTTTGTTCTTGAATTCTAAATTCATGTTTTGTTTGAAGAAACCTGAAAATCATCACAAAAAAAATCAAACAAACAAAAAAATTCCCCGGATTTCACTGGAAAAAAATTGGGAGTTATTAGCAGATGTAATTTTCTAAAATAAACTCAGACTAGGAAGTGTTTATCCTAGGAGAAAATAAAAAATAAAGGTTTTAGACTAGGAAGTGTTTATCCTAGGAGAAAATGAATATAAATGTCTCAAACTAGGAAATATTTATCATAGGAGAACATAAAAATAAAGGTCTTAGACTAGGAAGTGTTTATCCTAGGAGAAAATGAAAAATAACAGTCTCAGACTAGGAAGTGTTTATCCTAGGATAAAATAAGAAATAACAGTCTCAAACTAGGAAGTGTTTATCCTAGGAGAAAATAAAAAATATAACGGTCTCAGACTAGGAAGTGTTTATCCTAGGATAAAATAGAACTAACTATCTTAGACTAGGAAGTGTTTATCCTAGGAGAAAATAGAAACAACGGTCTCAGACTAGGGAATGTTTATCCTAGGAGAAAATAAAAAAACTTCTCAAACTAGGAAGTGTTTATCCTAGAATAAAATAAAAAATAACGATCTCAGACTAGGAAATGTTTGTCCTGAAAATAAAAATAACGTCTCAGACTAGGAAGTGTTTATCCTAGGAGAAACTAAAAAATAATGGTCTCAGACTAGGAAGTGTTTATCCTAGGAGAAAATAAAAATAACGATCTCAGACTAGGAAATGTTTATCCTAGGAGAATATAAAAAATAACAATTTCATACTAGGTAGTGTTTATCCTAGGAGAAAATAAAAATAACGATCTCATACTAGGAAGTGTTTATCCTAGGAGAAAAATAAAATAAATCCCATTATGTAGGAGGGTCCTGCTAATCTCATTATGTAGGAGGATCCTTCTAAACTAATCTCATTATGTAGGAGGGTCCTGCTAATCCCATTGACAATTTAATAACCCGTAACTAGAAAGAACTAGAATTAGAAAGAGTCATTTTTTGAAAGAATAGCAATCTGGAAAATTTGTTAAGTATGTGAAGTTAAGTTTTTGGTCAACTTCAAATTACCATAACTCCTAGATCATGATGAATTAGGTGTGCTTCCAGATATCGTAGGAAATATTTTGGAATAATCTTTTCAACGCCGCTGAGTTTTAACGATTCCGAGTTCGTATGATTGAGATATGCTTATATAAAGTTGGTCTATTCAAATAAGCGAATTCTAAAACGGATTTTAGAAGGGCATTATGGTCTTTTCCTTACCTAATTATTTTATTTCATTTTTTGGTAATTAGTTGATGTCTATACTGAACTTATTCAGTTTACGCTTTTGGAAAAAGAGTTAGGGTTTGAAGAGAAGAGAAAATAAGAGGAGAAAAGAGGAGAAGAAGCAAAAATCATCAAGTCTTCAAGAATCGCTTGTGGATTTCGTCAAGGGGTGATCCCTACGAGGTATGTGAGATCACATAGCATTGGTTTAGTTTAACCACACACCAATCATGATTTATTTCAGCGAATTTAAGTTCTTGAAAGCTTAGAAATTGAGTTCCTGATGGGTTTGCTGAAGTTCGTTTGAATTCTTGATTGGTTGAAATTGTTGAGAAGTTGTTTGATCTGAATCCATGATTTTAGCTGTGAATTCGATTAGAATCTTTCATATATTGATTGTATAGTTTATTCTAACTGTTTGGGGGAAAGAACTAAGTTGAAATAAGGGGTTTAGAGTTGAAAAATGAAGAAGAAAAGTCGGAGTGCACCTGGGCAGGGGCTTGGGTGTCGCACCTCTCAGAGATACTCATCCTATTTCTATTCTGCTATATAGAGTGGCACCAACAGCGTTAAAAGATCTGAAGGAGTAGTTGAAAGACCTCCTAGATAAGGGTTTTTTTCGACCAAGTGTCTCAACTTGGGGTGCTCTGATCTTGTTTGTGAGGAAGAAGGATTGTTGCCTTAGGATGTGTATAGACTATCGTCAATTGAACGAGGTTACCATCAAGAATAAGTATCCTCTTCCAAGGATTGATGATCTTTTCGATCAACTTCAGGGTACCACCTGTTTCTCTAAGATAGACCTCAAATCTGACTACCATTAGTTAAGAGTAAGGGAATGTGATATTCCAAAGACATCTTTCAGAATCCGTTATTGTCATTATTAGTTTCTGGTCATGTCATTTGGTTTGACCAATGCACCTGCAGCATTCATGGACGTTATGAATAGACTATTCAAACCTTATTTAGATATGTTTGCTATCGTCTTCTTTGATGACATACTAATCTATTCCACGAATGAAGAAGATCATGTTAGTCATCTTAGAATAGTTCTCCAAACTCTAAAGGATACAGAGTTGTATGCCAAGTTCTCTAAGTGTGAGTTTTTGCTTGAGGTTGTGTCATTCTTAGGCTACATTGTTTCTAGAGAGGGAATTAATGTTGATACTCAGAAAATTGAGGCAGTGCAAACTTAGCCTAGACCCACATCTCCAACTGATATTTGGAGTTCCTTGGGTTTGGTTGGATATTATAGAAGGTTCATCGAGGGGTTCTCATCTATTTCATCCCTTTTGACCAAGTTAACTCAGAAAACAGTGTAGTTTCAATGGTCTGAAGCTTGTGCGAAAAGTTTTCAGGAATTGAAAAAGAGGTTGACTACTGCCCCAGTGTTAACCTTACCAGAAGGTACGCAAGTCTTTGTTGTGTATTGTGATGCATTTAGAGTTGGTTTGGGTTGTGTGTTAATGCAGAATGGCAAGATTATTGTTTATGCCTCCAAACAGTTGAAAGTTCATTAGAGGAACTACTCAACCCATGATCTAGAGTTGGCTGATGTAGTTTTTGCTTTGAAAATACAATGTCATTATCTTTATGGTGTTCATGTGGATGTGTTCACTGATTACAAGAGTCTTTAGTATGTGTTTACTAAGAAAGAGCTTAATCTTAGACAAAGAAGGTGGTTAGAATTACTCAAAGATTATGACACCAGTATTTTTTATCACCCAGGTAAGGCTAATGTTGTTATTGATGCCTTGAGTAGGTTGACTATGGGTAGTATCGCCCATTTTGAGTAAGATAAGAAAGAGCTTGCAAGGGATGTACATACACTTGCGCGCTTAGGAGTCCAACTAATGGATTCAACAGAAAGATGAGTATTAGTGATGAATGGGTCTGAATCATCTTTAGTGTCTGAAGTTAAAGAGAAACAAGACCAAGACCCAATTTTGCTTCAATTAAAGGCAAACGTTCACAAGCAAAACTAATGGCTTTTGAACAAGAGGGAAATGGTATATTGAGGTATCAAAGTAGATTGTATGTACCAAGGGTCGATGAACTCTAAGAGAGGATCATGGAAGAATCTCATAGCTCCAGATATTCCATTCATCCTGGCTCAACAAAGATGTATCGTGACTTGAGAGAAGTGTATTGGTGGAGTAGTATGAAAAAGGCATTGCAGAGTTTGTTGCTAATTGTCCGAAATGCCAATAAGTTAAAGTAGAGCACCAAAGGCCCGATGGTTTGGTTCAGAATATAGAACTTTCGGAATGGAAGTCGGAGATGATCAATATGGACTTCATCACAGGTTTACCAAGGTCTCGCAAGCAACATGATTCTATTTGGGTGATTGTTGATAGGATGACAAAATCAACCCACTTTTTGCCGGTAAAGACCACTTATTCAACAGAGGAATATGCCAATTTGTATCTTCAAGAAGTAGTCAGACTTCATGGAATTCCAGTCTCCATTATTTCAGACAGAGTTGCGTAATTTACTGCATTATTTTTGAAGTCATTCCAAAAAGGCTTGGGTTCAATGGTAAACTTAAGTACTGCTTTTCATCCTCATATGGATGGGCAAGCAGAGCATACTATTTAGATTGTGGAGAATATGTTGAGGGATTGTGTGATTGATTTCAAAGGTAATTGCGATGATCACCTACCTCTTATTGAATTTGATTACAACAATAGTTACCACTCTAGCTTCCAAATGGCTCCTTATGAACCTCTTTATGGGAGAAGATGCAGATCTCCCATGGGATGGTTTGAAGTGGGTGAAGCTGGGTGATAGGGCAAGATTTAGTTCATTAAGCTATGAAGAAGGTGAAAGTGATTCAAGAGAGGTTGAAAACAGCACAAAGTCGTCAGAAGTCCAACACTAATGTTAGGAGAAGGGAGTTAGAGTTTGTAGTAGATAATTGGGTATACTTGAAAGTTTCAACCATGAAAGGTGTTATGAGATTTGGTAAGAAGGGGAAGCTTATTCCCCTGTATATTGGCCTTTACAGAATATCGAAAAAGGTAGGTAATGTAGCTTATGAGTTGTAGTTTTCACAAGAGATAGCCGTGGTTCATCCGGTATTTCATATTTCCATGATGAAGAAATGCATGGGCGATCCTTCATTTATCATACCAACTGAAGATATTGGGATCAAAAATAACTTATCTTATGAAGAGATTCCGGTCCAGATTCTAGATCGCCAAGTTTGCAAGTTGAGCACCAAGGAAGTAGCATCAGTCAAGGTCCTTCGGAGGAATCAATTTGTTGAGGAAGCTACTTGGGAAGCTGAGGAGGATATGGAGAAGAGATACCCACATCTCTTCAAATCAGGAGAAATTCCAGACCAAGGTACTAATTCTCTTCTAAGTACTCATCAATTTATAAGTTATCATGTTGTAATTGCATTGCTTATTGGGTGTTTGAGTTGAATGTTGCATGTTACATCCTTAGCTTATTAAGAGTAATCTCATTCAAAGATGAATGTTCCCAAGGGGGAGATATTATAACACCCTGTAACTAGAAAGAACCTGAATTAGAAAGATTCATTTTTGGAAAGAATAGGAATCTGGAAAATTTGTTAAGTATGTAAAGTTGAGTTTTTGGTCAACCTAAAACCACCATAACTCCTAGCTCAGAATGAGTTAGGTGAGCTTCCAGATATTGAACGAAATATCTTGGCATAACATTTCCAACGCTGCCAAGTTTTCACGATTTCGAGTTCGTATGAGTGAGATATGTACATTCGAAGTTGGGTTATTCAAATAAGCAAAGCCTAAACCGGATTTTAGAAGTCCATTATGGTCTTTTCCTTACCAAATTATTTTTATTTCATTTTTTTGGTAATTAGTTGGGGTCTAAACTGAATTTAGTCAGTTTACGCTTTTGGAAAAAGATTTAGGGTTTTGAAAGAAGAGAACCGAAGAGGAGAAAAGAGGAGAAGAAGCAAGAATCATTAAGTTCATCAAGAATCGTCTGTGGATTTCGTCAAGGGGTGATCCCTAAAAGGTGTGTGAGATCACATAGCATTGGGTTAGTTCAGCCACGCGTGGATCATGATTTATTTCAGCTAATTTAAGTTCTTGAAAGGTTAGAAATTGACTTTTTGATGGGTTTGTTGAAGTTCTTTTGAATTCTTGATTAGTTGAAATTATTGAGAAGTTGTTTGACTAGAATCCATGATTTTAGGTGTGAATTCGATTAGAATATTTTGTATATTGATGGTATAGTTGATTCTAAGTGTTTGGGGAAAGAACTAAGTTGAAATAAGGGGTTTAGAGTTGAAAAACGAAAGAGAAAAGTTGGAGTGCACCTAGGCAGGGGCCTGGGGCACCGCCCCTCTCAGAGCCCCAAGAAGGGACTTCTGAACTTTGGGCTCTGTGGCGCTGTGCCAGCCAGAGCGCCCCAACCATGTTCTCTGAAGTCTGTGCTCTGGCTCCCCACGCTTCTCTGAGCGCCAGGGATACCAGTTCATCCCATTTCCCCCTTCTTTCTGTACTAGTTCCTTAGTAACGTACCTATGTTTTCCAATCGATTTCTATACTCTAAGGTACGTCTAAACATCATAAACATGAGAGCATGAACCTTGAATCCATAATCCAATTCAAGAAAGTTAAGATCAAAGTCAAGAGAAGTTCTTAGAGTTTTCCAAAAGTCTTTTCCAAATGTTTTAACTTTGTTTTAAGACATAAAGTTCAAGTTGAGTAAAGAGTAAAGCGTAAAGATTGAAGTTCATTTCTTCATAGAGTATATGGGGACTATGTATTCCCAAAGAGTTAAAATGTTTTCACATTTAAACAAGAAAAAGAAACCTTGATTTCCAAAGAGCCTTTGAGCTAGTTTTCAGAAAAGAGTAAACACTTTCACAATTAAGCAAGAGAGGAAACTTTGATTTCCAAGATATCATTTGAGCTATGTTTTTGACAAGTTATCACAAATCACAAAAAGATGTACGTTTTTTAACATAAGAGCTAGCATTATATTTTTGGAGTAGTATTGAGCACTGATATGGGGGAGAGTTTAGACAGTTCTGTCACGACCCAAGCCTAGGGCCTAGACGTGACATGGCGAATGAGGAACCCGAAGGAACCCCAAACAAGCCTCTCAAACTTGTCATCACAGTTCATCGGTCGCGGAAGTACATTCAACATTAATTAACGGGAAATAGGGACTAAGGGCAAACCATTTCAAAATGACATCATAGAACAAGAGTCAAGCTCATTTACAAAATATTTGTCCAACGCACACCTCTACATACATAGATAGGACGGGGCCATGACATACTACCGGCTCCCCTCATAGTAAAAATACAATTGCAAGCTAAAGTCTCAATACATAGGAGTAGGAAACATAACATAGCCCTCGAATCATTGAGGACTCACCAACAACTCGAATAAGCACCGTACTAGCCACGTGAATGGAGAGAAGGATCAAGAGTAGCTCCGGTCCCTACATGGTGACATCATGTAGGCAAAATATGCGTTAGTACTTGGAATGTACTAAGTATGCGGGGTGCAACACAACAATAGACAAGGACACAATCGAAATACAAGAAATAGTTTCATAGGCATTATGAATAACAATATGAGGATGCATGATCAAAGTGAAGTCAAAACATGTTTAAGTAAATCTATACTAATAGTAGATATCATATGTGTATGCATGATCCAACCAATCTATAACCCCAACTTAGGATAGGGGATGTCGTTCACACCCGGACACCCTGGTGGCAAGGTATAAACCCCTCACATAGTTGATGTTGGTCACACCCCAAGCATCTTAGGTGGTGAGATATAAACCTCTCACATGGTTGTCCGGTTCTTTTACCCCGGACCGGGCATGGTCATGCAACACTTTATATAAGAAATTCCCATTAGGCTCTAATGCAATCTTACGCATGGAATGAACATATACACAGGCTTAGTTTGTCATCAACACATCTCTGGATTTCCATACGTCTCATAACTCAAGCTTTAAAGCATCGATTCATCAATTCTCCATAGTTGGACATTTTGTCAAACACCTTGAAGGCATGTAATGGAATCAAAGAGCATGGAAAATAGGGTAGTAATTATGCAGCCAAACCAGTGAACAACCTACAACAACACCTTTTTAACACCCACAATACCACATGAAAATCTCCACATCCATTCCAAATTTAGATTCAAGTTCTAGAGTCACAACATGCTCAAAACAATCACTTTTCATGTTTAAAATTCAATGTGCAGGAAATTTTTACAAAGAACAAGACTAATTTATGAATCTTAACTTAAACCATGAATTAGTGAGTAAAATAGAGTCTAGGCACAATGGGTGGAAGGACCCATGAGTTCAACACCACATACCTTGAGTTTTTATGAAGGTCTTGAGAGTGTCTTCAATGGAAGCTTGGAACTTGGAGCAAGAGTCTCTTCAATCTTAAGGAAGGTTTTGGATTAGGGTTCTTGAGAGAACTTGAGAGAAAATGTGTCTAAGTATGGGAGAGGTGCTTTGGGAAATGTTTTAGAGATGGGAATTGAACTAATGGTATATGGAAAATAACATATGCCCTTTGGAAAAATGGTCCAACACTTAGAAAAAAAAATGAGGCGGGTGGACAGTAAAAACGCTCACTGGAAATTGCCTTTCCTGCCGGACTGATTTTACGAAAATGGGCATAACTTCTTCGTCCAAACTCCGAATGAGGTGAAACGAAGTGCGTTAGGTAGCTAACTCAAAGGGCATTCCGTGGATATGTTATTGGCCACCCAATAATTTGTGTGCTAGGAGATATGACCCTCCAAAGTAGACCCTCGAAAAAGGCTTCACTTGGAAATTTCAGATTTTGATACGGTTGCTCTAAAATTTGGGTTAGACCCATTTCCCACTCAATTTGACCCCCTAAACAAGAATATGAAGTCGGATTTTCGAAAAACGAAACAGATTTTTTTTTATTTATAGCTAAACAAATTTCTGGTAACTTCCGAAGCACATTTTTAAGAACTTTTTGGGTCATTTCAATATCTCCCCCTTGGGAACATTCGTCCCCAAATGTGGAAGAGACGTACAAGGCAAGACTTAGTAAGAACATATCAGCCCCAACATGAATGCACAAATTTTATTTAAACATCACTTCAAGATTTCTAAACTTAGTGTAAAGCATCCATAACTCATCAATTTAAACATATATACACATTAATGATTCAGGGGCTGAAATGTAAGACTCAATGGAGTACAAAGGACTTGATTTAATACCTTAGGCTTGAGTGGAGTTGAATAGATAAGGATAACGTCTTTGCATGTCCGCTTCGGCCTCCCAAGTAGCGCTCTCCACTTGTTGATTTCTCCAAAGCACCTTAACGGACGCCACTTCTTTGTTCCTCAACCTTTTAACTTGTCTATCTAAGATCTGAACCGGGACTTCTTCATACGTCAAATTATCTTCTACAACACCCACAACCTCAAGAGGTACAATAGCGTTAGGATCACCAACACATTTCCTCAACATCGATACATGGAATACCGGATGAACTAATTCCATCTCCTTGGGCAACCCCAACTCATAGGCTACTTTACCAACCCTTCTTATTATCTCATAAGGACCAACATACCTAGGACTTAATTTCCCCTTCTTACCAAAACGAACCACACCTTTCATTGGAGAAACTTTCAAATAAACCCAATCACCCACTTTGAATTCAAGATCCCGTCTCCTCACATCGGCATAAGACTTTTGACGACTTTGGGCTGTTTTCAACCTCTCCCTAATCATCCTTACCTTCTCAAGAGCATCCATGACCAGATCCGGACCCAACAAGGCCACCTCTCCAACTTCAAACCACCCAACCGGTGACCTACACCGTCTACCATAAAGTGCCTCAAAAGGAGCCATACCGATACTAGAATGATAACTATTGTTGTATGCAAATTCAATCAAACGAAGATGATCATCCCAACTACCTTTCAACTCCAATACACAAGCTCTAAGCATATCCTCCAAGGTTTGAATTGTTCTTTCGGCTTGGCCATCCGTTTGAGGGTGGAAGGCCGTGCTAACCTTTACCTTTGTACCAAGACCCCATTGGAATGACTTCCAAAAGTGAGAAGTGAATTGGGCACCACGATCCGAGATGATAGACAAAGGAATCCCATGCAACCTTACCAATTCATGAATGTACAACTTGGCATACTCTTCAACCCCGTAAGTAGTTTTAACCGGTAGGAAATGAGCCGACTTTGTCATCCGATCAACCACCACCCAAACCGAATCAAAGCCTCTTCTAGCCTTGGGTAAGCCCACTACAAAATCCATGTTGATTTCTTCCCACTTCCAAGTAGGTATCTCAATGTCTTGAGTTAGGCCACCCGGCCTTGACTTGTTGACAACTATGGCAACTCGAAACAAATTTTGCAATGTCCTTCTTCATTCCGCCCCACCAATACACATCCCTCAAGTCTCTATACATCTTTGTTGACCCCGGATGAACAGAATAAAAAGAATTATGAGCCTCATCAAGGATTCTTTCCCTCACACCATCCACACAAGGAACACATAATCTACCTTGGTAGCTAAGGGCACCATCTCCCCCTTGGGAGAAAACCTCCACCTTACCACTACTCACCGAAGCCTTTAATTCTACCAAAGAAGGATCAAGATCTTGCTTGACTATCACCTCATCAACCAAGGAAGACCTTGAACCATCAACAGCAACTGCTCCTCTACTATCCATCCCTTCTAACCTAACTCCCAATTTGGCCAACCGATGGACCTCCTTAGCCAACTCTTTACTACCTTCCTCCACATGAGCCAAGCTACCCATGGACACTCTACTCAATGCATCCGCCACCACATTAGCTTTCCCCGGATGATAGTGAACACTCATATCATAATCCTTAAGGATTTCTAACCACCTCCTTTGTCTCAAGTTAAGATCTTTTTGCGTGAACACATATTGGATATTCTTATGGTCGGTGAAGATATCAACATGCACCCCATACAAATAATGACGCCAAATCTTTAAAGCAAAAACCAAGGCGGACAATTCAAGATCATGGGTTGGGTAATTTTTTTCATGAACCTTAAGTTGCCTAGAAGCATAGGCTATAACCTTACCACTTTGTATCAACACACAACCCAAACCAATACGGGAAGCATCACAATAAACAAAAAAACCTTCTAACCCATCTGGAAGTGACAAAATAGGAGCGGACACAAGCCTTTCTTTCTAAGTTTGGAAGCTTTCCTCACACTCATCCGACCACACAAATTTAGCCTTCTTTTGAGTCAACTTAGTCATAGGAGAAGCAAGAGAAGAAAACCCTTCCACAAATCTCCTATAATAACCCGCTAAACCCAAGAAACTCCTTATATCCGACAGGGTCAAAGGTCTAGGCCAATTCCTAATAACATCGGTTTTCTTAGGATCCACCTTAATACCATCCCCCGACACCACATGGCCTAGGAAAGCAACTTCCTTCAACCAAAACTCACACTTTTCATATTTAGCGTACAACTTCTCTTCCCTTAATCTTTGGAGTACAACCCTCAAGTGACCCGTGTGCTCTTCCTCACCCCGAGAATAGATCAAGATGTCATCTATAAACACCACCACAAAAGAATCAAGGTAGGGTTTGAAAACCCTATTCATCAAATCCATAAAGAGAGCCGGAGCATTAGTCAACCCGAAAGACATCACAACAAACTCATAGTGCCCATACCTAGTACGAAAGGCCGTCTTGAAAATATCACACTCCCTCACGTTCACTTGATGATACCCTGACCGAAGATCAATCTTAGAGAAGTGACTAGCCGCATGCAATTGGTCAAATAAATCGTCAATCCTTGGAAGAGGATACCTATTTTTGATGGTGACCCTATTAAGGTGTCGATAATCAATACACATTCTAAGAGACCTATCTTTCTTCTTCACAAACAAAACCGGAGCACCCCAGGGAGAGTGACTAGGTCTAATAAACCCCTTCTCTAACAAATCTTTTAATTGCTCTTTCAACTCTTTCAACTCCGCCGGGGCCATACAGTAAGGGGGGATAGAAATAGGTTGAGTATCGGGAAGGAGGTCTATATCAAGATCTATCTCCCTTTCGGGAGGGACACCGGGAAGGTCTTCTGGGAAGACATCTAGAAACTCATTAACAACCGGAATAGACTCAATAGGAGGGACTTTAGACTCCACATCATTGACTCTCACAATATGGTACAAGCACCCTTTGGAAATCAACCTATGGGCTTTAATGCAAGAAATGAATTTCCCCTTCACCACAACATCCCGGCTCTCCCACTCAAGGACGGGTTTATTAGGAAATCAGAACTTGACTTTACGAGTCCTACAATCAATAGAAACATAATATGCATGCAACCAATCCATCCCAAGAATAACATCAAAATCCACCATGTTCAACTCAACAAGGTCGCAAGGCAACAACTTATTCAATATTCAAACCGGACAATTTCTATACACTTTTCTAGCAACAATAGAGACACCAATGGGAGTAGATACTTCATATGACTCATGCAACAATTCCGACTCGACATGAAATTTTCTAGCAACTAAGGGGGTAACAAAGGAAAGGGTGGCACCCGGATCAATCAAAGTATAAACATCAAGATCAAAGATTTGCAACATACCGGTCACCACCTCCGGGGTCTCATTAACACCTTGTCTACCATACAAAGCATAAAATCGATTGTCCCTTGGGGAACCACTTTGAGAAGCACCTCTACCCAAAGGAGTAGTGTTAGCACTTCGGACCTTGTTGCGGATCTTGGGACACTCAAACCTGTTATGACCCACTTCTCCACATTCAAAGCAAGCACCCGAACCCTTCATGCAAGGACCACCATGCTTCCTCCCACACTTAGGGCATATATCCATAGAACCCACTTCACCTCCCCCTTGAGGTCTAGGAACATTGATAGCAAATCCCCGGTTGACATGAGGGTTTCCTCGGCCTTGATGAAATCTAGCACCCTTAGGGAACCTATTCTCCAATCGGGCCCTCTTGGCCTCGTGCCCCCTTTTCTTCCTCAATTTCTCCTCCTCCATTTGCTCGGCATAAGTCATCAACCGAGACAAATCCATATCTCCAATGAGCATAGCGGACCGACACTCCTCACTAACCAAGTCGGATACACCCATCACAAATTTGTTCATCCTCGACCTAGAGTCGGCCACCAAGTGAGGTGCATACTTGGAGAGTTGAACAAATTTGAGGGAATACTCCCTCACACTCATAGCTCCTTGCTTCAAGTTCATAAACTCCACCAACTTTGCCTCCCTAAGCTGAAGAGAGAAGAACCTATTAAGGAAAGAAAGTTTAAACTCCTCCCACAACACCACATAGCCATTACCTTTCTCACCCTTCCATTGATCAAACCAAATTTGAGCAACCCCCTTGAGTTGGTAGGCCGCCAATTCCGCCTTCTCACAAGCACCAACATCCATAATGGTCAAGATTTTGCATACCTCATCGATGAACTCTTGCGGGTCCTCATCCACCTTTGAACCATGGAAGACCGGAGGGTTTATCCTCAAGAAATCTCTCACCCTTTCCCCCAGGGTGGTCGTTCGAGGAGCTTGGGCTCCTTGTTGCACTTGGTTAGCTACCACTTGTGCAAGCATGGTGAGTGCATCACGGAGCTCACCATTGGTGGGTGGCTCTTCCGGTGATCGGGCCCGTCTTCCCCTCATGTTTGGCATGATGATCTAGCAATCCAAAGAACAAGCGTTAGGGAGGAATCAACTTATCCCACTCTAAGCACGACATAGAAGATGAAGAAAGGAAACCTTTCCTAAAACATTTTGTAGCCTCCCATTCATAGTCGTGGCGCGCTTCACAACCATGATTAGGACTCTACTCAACGTGGTATGTTGGACTCCGAGGATTTAACAACCTTGTGCTCTGATACCAAGCTTGTCACGACCCAAGCCTAGGGCCTAGACGTGACATGGCGAATGAGGAACCCGAAGGAACCCCAAACAAGACTCTCAAACTTGTCATCACACATCATCGGTCGCGGAAGTACATTCAACATTAATTAACGGGAAATAGGGACTAAGGGCAAACCATTTCAAAGTGACATCATAGAACAAGAGTCAAGCTCATTTACAAAATACTTGTCCAACGCACACCTCTACATACATAGATAGGACGGGGCCATGACATACTACCGGCTCCCCTCATAGTCAAAATACAATTGCAAGCTAAAGTCTCAAAACATAGGAGTAGAAAACATAACATAGCCCTCGAATCATTGAGGACTCACCAACAACTCGGATAAGCACCGTACTAGCCACGTGAATGGAGAGAAGGATCAAGAGTAGCTCCGGTCCCTACATGGTGACATCATGTAGACAAAATATGCGTTAGTACTTGGAATGTACTAAGTATGCGGGGTGCAACACAACAATAGACAAGGACACAATCGAAATACAAGAAATAGTTTCATAGGCATTATGAATAAAAATATAAGGATGCATGATCAAAGTGAAGTCAAAACATGTTCAAGTAAATATATACTAATAGTAGATATCATATGTGTATGCATGATTCAACCAATCTATAACCCTAACTTAGGATGGGGGATGCCGTTCACACCCGGACACCCTGGTGGCAAGGTATAAACCCCTCACATGGTTGATGTTGGTCACACCCCAAGCATCCTAGGTGATGAGATATAAACCTCTAACATGGTTGATGTTGGTCACACCCCAAGCATCCTAGGTGGTGAGATATAAACCTCTCACATGGTTGTCCGGTTATTTTCCCCCGGACCGGGCATGGTCATGCAACACTTTATATAGGAAATTCCCATTAGGCTCTAATGCAATCTCACGTATGGAATGAACATATACACATGCTTAGTTTGTCATCAACACATCTCTGGATTTACATACATCTCATAACTCAAGCTTTAAAGCATTCATCAATTCTCCATAGTTGGACATTTTGTCAAACACCTTGAAGGCATGTAATGGAATCAAAGAGCATGGAAAATAGGGTAGTAATTATGTAGCCAAACCAGTGAACAACCTACAACAACACATTTTTAACACCCACAATACCATATGAAAATTTCCACATCCATTCCAAATTTAGGTTCAAGTTCTAGAGTCACAACATGCTCAAAACAATCACTTTTCATGTTTAGAATTCAATGTGCAGGAAATTATTACAAAGAACAAGACTAATTTATGAATCTTAACTTAAACCATGAATTAGTGAGTAGAATAGAGTCTAGGCACTATGGGTCGAAGGACCCATGAGTTCAACACCACATACCTTGAGTTTTTATGAAGGTCTTGAGAGTGTCTTCAATGGAAGCTTGGAACTTGGAGCAAGAGTCTCTTCAATCTTGAGGAAGGTTTTGGATTAGGGTTCTTGAGAGAACTTGAGAGAAAATGTGTCTAAGTATGGGAGAGGTGTTTTGGAAATATTTTAGAGATGGGAATTGAACTAATGGTATATAGGAAATAACATATGCCCTTTGGAAAAATGGTCCAACACTTAGAAAAAAAAATGAGGCGGGTGACAGTAAAAACGCTCACTGGAAATTGCCTTTCCTGCCGGACTAATTTTACGAAAATGGGCATAACTTCTTCGTCCAAACTCTGAATGAGGTGAAACGAAGTGCGTTAGGTAGCTAACTCAAAGGGCTTTCCGTGGATATGTTGTTGGCCACCCAATAATTTGTGTGCTAGGAGATATGATCCTCCAAAGTAGACCCTCGAAAAAGGCTTCACTTGGAAATTTCGGATTTTGATACGGTTGCTCTAAAATTTGGGTTAGACCCATTTCCCACTCAATTTGACCCCCTAAACAAGAATATGAAGTCGGATTTTCAAAAAACGAAATGGATTTTTTTTTATATATAGCTAAACAAGTTTCCAGTAACTTCTGAAGCACATTTTTAAGAACTTTTTGGGTCATTTCAAGTTCACAGCCCCCATAAACCATATAGCCATCATGGGTAGAATAGGGTCATACTTTTTAGATGATTACTTTAGTGCTTTTTAGCATAGATAGTGGATCCACTTAGTTGTTTAGGTTCTATACCCTCGGCAAGGTATAGGACAACCCTCGCAGCGTGAGGCAAAATGATGTATCATCACAATAGCTCTTACGTGATAATTGTCATTTAGAGAAACTCCACAGAAGTATTTATGTTCTTTTATACAGAGTTTAATTGTATTTTTACATACATTTTGGAGTCATATTGTATCTTTGCTTACTCAGAGAGTATTATGATATTTCCAAATACACAGAGTTGACATCCATGTTTTATAAAGCTTTTCTTTATATTGCACTTGTTTTATGCTGCTTTATATTGAAATGGGTTCAGTTAAGTTGAGTTGAGTTGAGCCAGGTAAGTTTTTTAGATCCTTTCAAGCTTTATGTCTTGTTTTACAATTCCCCTCACATACTCGTATATTCAATGTACTGATGCTATTTGACCTGCATCTTTTTATGATGTAGACACAAGTAATAAGGATCAGGATTAGCATCCAGCGCATCGTTGATTCTAGTTAAGCTCCAGATTTATTGGTGAGCCTTCTTGCTTCCGGAGGACCCCTTTTCATTGTTTTCAGTATTAGTTAGTTCATTAGGATGTCGTAGGTCTTTTCCCGATATCCATCTCAGTTGTTTAGAGGCTTCATAGATAGAAAGTCAGATGTTAGTTCTTTAGTCTTTTCATTTTCACTTTATCATGTTGAGACTTCAGTTTGCCTTAATGGCTAGTTGAATGTTCTCTTTATAACATTCTAAGTTTTGTTTGGATTTATATTGTTAAGTTAAGTCTTCCGCTGAGTAGGTAAGTCAGGCCAGGGTTCACATGGGGCTAGCAATGGTTCTCGAGTGCCAATCCTTCCCATGGTGTAGGAGGGTCCTTCTAATCTAAATCACTTTATGTTGGAGGGTCCTGCTAATCCCATTATGCAGAACGGTCCTTCTAATCTAAATCTCATTATGTAGCAGGGTCCTACTAATCCTATTATGTAGGAGGGTCCTGCTAAATTAAATCCCATTATGTAGGAGGTTCCTTCTATATCCGATTATGTATGAGGGTCCTGTTAATCTAAATCCCACTATGTAGGAGGGTTCTAATAACCCCATTATGTAGGAGGGTCCTGCTAATCTAAATCTCATTATGTAGGAGTGTTCTGCTAGTCCCATTATGTAGGAGTGTTCAGCTAGTCTCATTTTGTAGGAGGGTCCTGCTAGTCCCATTATGTAGGAGGGTCCTGCTAAACTATATCTCATTATGTAGGAGGGTTCGTATTATAAAGGAGGGTCCTGCTAATCTAAATCGCATTATGTAGGAGGGTCCTGCTATACTAATTCTCATTGTCTACGAGAGTTGTGCTACAAAAAATCCCATTGTCAGGAGGGTCCTACTATACTACTTTCCATTGTCCAGGAGGGTCCTTCTACACTAATTATCATTGTCCATGAGGGTCCTGCTACACTAAATCTCATTTTCCAGGAGGCTCCTACTATACTAATTCTCATTGTCCAGGAGGGTCCTGCTACACTAAATGCCATTGTTCATGAGGGTCATGATATACTAATTTCATTACTTAGTAAGATCTTGCTTAACAGAATCATCAAATAGAATAACCACAACATTATATTTTTACCCCAGTTTACACCAGAAAAATATCATTTAAGCTATTAGCATAAATGAGAAATACTTGTATCAAAAGAAAAATGTAAGTCATAGATGCAATTAGGGTGTTTGTTCCCTAAAAATTAAAGATGATAAGGTGTTTTATCCCTAAAATGTCTCTAGGGTGTTCGTTCTCTAAAGTTAAAATGCAACTAGGGTATTTGTTCCCTAGAATTGAAAGATGGGGCCTCTAGGGTGTTTGCTCCCTAAGGTCAAAATGCAACTAGGGTGTTTGTTCCCTAAAAATGAGAGTGAATTAATTTTTAACAAATAAAAATATCCCGAGTTTTAAAATTGAGGAACTTCGAAACACTTTTATCATTTTTCGATTTCTGTTTTATTTTTTTTATTTTTTTATTTTAAAAAAATATTCAATTTCATTTCTTCAAGGATATAAAATTTTATTATGTGAGACCGAGCCCTATTGTAAGACATCCTATGTATCTTGTATTGCCAGAATCAAGTGAAATGTAGTTCATATAAATGAGAATTTTTTTTTTTCTGATTTTTTTATATTTTTGCAAAAGACCTCTTTTAAAAAAAATACTAGAGGAGAAAAGAAACAAATTAATTCATGATTGAGATTGTTTTGACTTTAGTTGATACCAAAAAATAGTATTATGCATATGAATTACCTTCAACCATTTTCAGACAAATTTGAGGGCAACTTTGAGTAATCCCTATAGTTTCAAATGGTGTCTCAAACATACTTAAATATTTACAAGATTAGTTCATCTTACTTAAATTAAGAGATATAATTATTCATATCCTCATGTTCGAAGTTCCCTCGCAACAAATGAAGTCCCACTTCACACAATAGAAGTGTTTCGATCCTAGGACGTTTTAGAGGTCACTCGAACTCAAAAAGATATTCAGTGCATGAGATTGGGATATCATATGTTTGGCCCTTATGTAAGTATCTAATAATGTGAGAATACCAAAAATGAGATCAAATAGGACTTGTCATTCTCTTGTAATGTAAGCTTAGGTAAAGGTAGGATATTCATTTGGGATAAAGTGATTATTTCCTCCTTAAAATTTTCACAATACTTTCAATATTTTTTCATTTTCGCATTTGACCTTTGTTTTCTTAAAAGCTCCTCCTCATTTATTTTCCTCTTAATTTTTTTTCATTTTCTCTCCTTTTCGTTGGAGATTTTTTCTTTCTAGCTTTTCTTTGTCATCTTTTTTACGTACACATATTTGATCTTTTCACTTTGTTACCCGGCTTAGGTCTTCGGCACTGTGTAGATAACTGATAGTACGCTCAAGGAGGTAGGACTAAGGAATAGTGCATTTATGCACTCCAAAGGATATATGCTAAGATGTGATTATTAAAATAAAAAAAAGGGTTATGCTCAAAATGGGAGTTCTATGCGTAACAATTCATTTGGTAAGCTTGAAAGGCACAATTGGATCAAAGAAAGCCTATAATCATTTTCCAAGTTAAATGTTGCTCAAAATTTTGTCTAAACCAATATTATGGCCT
Organism: Solanum verrucosum; assembly: GCF_900185275.1. NCBI lineage: Eukaryota > Viridiplantae > Streptophyta > Magnoliopsida > Solanales > Solanaceae > Solanum > Solanum verrucosum. Next base: position 1,310,241 of record NW_026020409.1, read on the forward strand.
AGTTCTAGATCAACAAAGTCATGTCATTGAATTTTATATCTAAAGCTCACCACACAATGCACATGAAACAATGAGGTTGAATTTGTTTTAGTCTTAATTTTAAGTAAGATAATTTCTCACGTATTACATATATGTTTCAAGAGGTACTAAGAGAACTCTACAAGAAAGTTGGTCTGTCTTGCCAAATAGTTTAACACTCTGCTTTTCTTTACGCATACTCCTAAATATGTTTGTACTAACCAAGTCAATTTTATTTTTTATTTTTTTTTTAAAACTAAAAATATTTTTAAAGAAATATTGTACTCAAAACAATTTATTTTTAATTTGAAAAATAAGGAAGAGAAACATTCTTATTGAACCTTGAATAAAAAAAACCTCTTTTCTTTTGCCACAATTTTTGTGATGAGGACATTTTAGATTTTTTCTTGGTTGGACCGAACCTCAAAATAAGGCTACCTACGTATCTTGTCAAAGAAAGAATCAAGTCAAACGTAGTTCAGGAAGATTATAAACACAACATTATTTTCAATAAGAAATACTTCTCTCTTTCTTAATTTTTTTTAATAAGGATCACCGAACCCGATGAGGGTTCCTTCTATTTTTTATGTAAAAATTGAATGACAACATTATTTTTGTTTCACCGATCACTTTAAAATTGATCAATACTGCAAAATCTTTTCAAATATTATTATAAATAGCACATAAAATACACATGTTAAGTGGAATCTACTAGGATAAGCATGTCTATATTCTAGTTTTATTTGGTTCAATCCTGAAGAAATTGATGTCTAGACTGGCTTACCGAGAGGACAACTCGAGCCAGGGAGGGGCAACTTATCGGTAATAACGCTATTTCCAATTCATTGCTGGTCCAACCCCGCCTAACATATGCTACTAATAATCCTTCACCAGGTGTACTGAAATGACCCAAAAGGTTCTTAAAAATGTGCTTCGAAAGTTACCGGAAACTTGTTTAGCTATATCAAAAAAAATCCGTTTCGTTTTTCGAAAATCCGACTTCATATTCTTGTTTAGGGGGTCAAATTGAGTGGGAAATGGGTCTAACCCAAATTTTAGAGCAACCGTATCAAAATCCGAAATTTCCAAATGAAGCCTTTTTCGAGGGTCTACTTTGAACGGTCATATCTCCTAGCACACAAATAATTGGGTGGCCAATAACATATCCATGGAAAGCCCTTGGAGTTATCTACCTAACGCACTTTATTTCAACTCATTCGGAGTTCGGACGAACAAGTTATGCCCATTTTCGTAAAATTTGTCCGGCAGGAAATGCAATTTCCAGTGAGCGTTTTTACTGTTCACCCGCCTCATTTTTTTTTCTAAGTGTTGGACCCTTTTTTTTCCAAAGGGCATATGTTATTTCCTATATACCATTAGTTCAATTCCCATCTCTAAAACATTTCCCAAAACACCTCTCTCATACTTAGACACATTTTCTCTCAAGTTCTCTCAAGAACCCTAATCCAAAACCTTTCTCAAGATTGAAGAGACTCTTGCTCCAAGTTCCAAGCTTCCATTGAAGACACTCTCAAGACCTTCATAAGAACTCAAGGTATGTGGTGTTGAACTGATGGGTCCTTCCACCCATAGTGCCTAGACTCTATTCTACTCACTAATTCATGGTTTAAGTTAAGATTCATAAATTAGTCTTGTTCTTTGTAATAATTTCCTGCACATTGAATTTTAAACATGAAAAGTGATTGTTTTGAGCATGTTGTGACTCTAGAACTTGAATCTAAATTTGGAATGGATGTGGAGATTTTCATGTGGTATTGTGGGTGTTAAAAGGTGTTATTATAGGTTGTTCACTGGTTTGGCTGCATAATTACTATTCTACTTTCAATGCTCTCTGATTCCATTACATGCCTTCAAGGTGTTTGACAAAATGTCCAACTATGGAGAATTGATGAATCGATGCTTTAAAGCTTGAGTTATGAGATGTATGGCAATCCAGAGACGTGTTGATGACAAACTAAGCTTGTGTATATGTTCATTCCATACGTGAGATTGCATTAGAGCCTAATGGGAATTTCCTATATAAAGTGTTGCATGACCATGCCCGGTCCGGGGGAAAAGAACCGGACAACCATGTGAGAGGTTTATAGCTCACCACCTAGGATGCTTGGGGTGTGACCAACAACAACCATGTGAGAAGTTTATATCTCACCACCTAGGATGCTTGGGGTGTGACCAACATCAGCCATCTAAGAGGTTTATATCTCACCACCTAGGATGCTTGGGGTGTGACCAACATCAACCATGTGAGGGGTTTATACCTTGCCACCAGAGTGTCCGAGTGTGAACGGCATTCCCCATCCTAAGTTGGGGTTATAGATTGGTTGGATCATGCATACACATATGATATCTACTATTAGTATAGATTTACTTAAATATGTTTTGACTTCACTTTGATCATGCATACTCATATTGTTATTCATAATGCCTATGAAACTATTTCTTGTATTTCGATTGTGTCCTTGTCTATTGTTATGTTGCACCCCGCATACTTAGTGCATTCCAAGTACTAACGCATATTTTGCCTACATGATGTCACCATGTAGGGACCGGAGCTACTCTTGATCCTTCTCTCCATTCACGTGGCTAGTACGGTGCTTATCCGAGTGTGTTGGTGAGTCCTCAATGATTCGAGGGCTATGTTATGTTTCCTACTCCTATGTTTTGAGACTTTAGCTTGAAATTGTATTTTGATTATGAGGGGAGCCGGTAGTATGTCATGGCCCCCTTCCTATCTATGTATGTAGAGGTGTGTGTTGGACAAGTATTTTGTAAATGAGCTTGACTCTTGTTCTATGATGTCTTTTTGAAATGGTTTGCCCTTAGTCCCTATTTCCCGTTAATTAATGTTGATTGTACTTCCGCGACCGATGAAGTGTGATGACAAGTTTGAGAGGCTTGTTTGGGGTTCCTTCGGGTTCCTCATTTGCCATGTCACGTCTATGCCCTAGGCTTGGGTCATGACAAGCTTGGTATCAGAGCACTAGGTTGTTAAATCCTTGGAGTCCAACACACCGCGTTGAGTAGAGTCCTAATCATGGTTGTGAAGCGCGCCACGACTATGAATGGGAGGCTACAAAACGTTTTAGGAAAGGTTTCCCTTCTTCATGTTCTATGTCGTGCTTAGAGTGCGATAATGTGATTCCTCCCTAACGCTTGTTCTTTGGATTGCTAGATCATCATGCCAAACATGAGGGGAAGACGGGCCCGATAACCAAAAGAGCCACCCACCAATGGTGAGCTCCGTGATGCACTCACCATGCTTGCACAAGTGGTAGCTAACCAAGTGCAACAAGGAGCGCAAGGTCCTCGAACTACCACCGTGGGGGAAAGGGTGAGAGATTTCATGAGGATGAACCCTCTAGTCTTCCATGGTTCAAAGGTGGATGAGGACCCGCAAGAGTTCATCGATGAGGTATGCAAAATCTTGACCATTATGGATGTTGGAGCTTGTGAGAAGGCGGAATTGGTAGCCTACCAACTCAAGGGGGTTGCTCAAATTTGGTTTGATCAATGGAAGGGTGAGAAAGGTAATGGCTATGTGGTGTTGTGGGAGGAGTTTAAACTTGCTTTCCTTAATAGGTTCTTCCCTCTTGAGCTTAGGGAGGCAAAGTTGGTGGAGTTCATGAACTTGAAGCAAGGAGCTATGAGTGTGAGGGAGTATGCCCTCAAATTTGTCCAACTCTCCAAGTATGCACCTCACTTGGTGGCCGACTCTAGGTCGAGGATGAACAAATTTGTGATGGGTGTATCCGACTTGGTTATGGGGCACGAGGCCAAGAGGGCCCGATTGGAGAATAGGTTCCCTAAGGGTGCTAGATTTCATCAAGGCCGAGGAAACCCTCATGTCAACCGGGGATTTGCTATCAATGTTCCTAGACCTCAAGGGGGAGGTGAAGTGGGTTCTATGGATGTATGCCCTAAGTGTGGGAGGAAGCATGGTGGTCCTTGCATGAAGGGTTCGGGTGCTTGCTTTGAATGTGGAGAAATGGGTCATAAGAGGTTTGAAGGTCCCAAGATCCGCAACAAGGTCCGAAGTGCTAACACTACTCCTTTGGGTAGAGGTGCTTCTCAAAGTGGTGCCCCAAGGAACAATCGATTTTATGCTTTGCATGGTAGACAAGGTGTTAATGAGACTCCAGATGTGGTGACCGGTATGTTGCAAATCTTTGATCTTGATGTTTATACTTTGATTGATCCGGGTGCCACCCTTTCCTTTGTTACCCCCTTAGTTGCTAGAAAGTTTCATGTCGAGTCGGAATTGTTGCATGAGTCATATGAAGTATCCACTCCCATTGGTGTCTCTATTGTTGCTAGAAAAGTGTATAGAAATTGTCCGGTTTGCATATTAAATAAGTTGTTGCCTTGTGATCTTGTTGAGTTGAACATGGTGGATTTTGATGTTATTCTTGGGATGGATTGGTTGCATGCATATTATGCTTCTATTGATTGTAGGACTCGTAAAGTCAAGTTCCGATTTCCTAATGAACCCGTCCTTGAGTGGGAGAGCCGGGATGTTGTGGTGAAGGGGAAATTCATTTCTTGCATTAAAGCTCATAGGTTGATTTCCAAAGGGTGCTTGTACCATATTGTGAGAGTCAATAATGTGGAGTCTAATGTCCCTCCTATTGAGTCTATTCCAGTTGTTAATGAGTTTCTAGATGTCTTCCCAGAAGACCTTCCCGGTGTCCCTCCTGAAAGGGAGATAGATCTTGGTATAGGCCTCCTTCTCGATACTCAACCTATTTCTATACCCCCTTACCGTATGGCCCCGGCGGAGTTGAAAGAGTTGAAAGAGCAATTAAAAGAATTGTTAGAGAAGGGGTTTATTAGACCTAGTCATTCTCCCTGGGGTGCTCCGGTTTTGTTTGTGAAGAAGAAAGATTGTTATCTTAGAATGTGTATTGATTATCGACAACTTAATAGGGTCACCGTCAAGAATAGGTATCCTCTTCCAAGGATTGACGATTTATTTGACCAATTGCATGGGGCTAGTCACTTCTCTAAGATTGATTTTCGGTCAGGGTATCATCAAGTGAAGGTGAGGGAGTGTGATATTCTCAAGACGGCCTTTCGTACTAGGTATGGGCCCTATGAGTTTGTGGTGGTGTTTATAGATGACATCTTGATCTATTCTCGGGGTGAGGAAAAGCACAAGGGTCACTTGAGGGTTGTACTCCAAAGATTGAGGGAAGATATGTTGTACGCTAAATATGAAAAGTGTGAGTTTTGGTTGAAGGAAGTTGCTTTCCTAGGCCATGTGGTGTCGGGGGATGGTATTAAGGTGGATCCTAAGAAGACCGATGTTATTAGTAATTGGCCTAGACCTTTGACCCCGTCGGATATAAGGAGTTTCTTGGGTTTAGCGGGTTATTATAGGAGATTTGTGGAAGGGTTTTGTTCTCTTGCTTCTCCTATGACTAAGTTGACTCAAAAGAAGGCTAAATTTGTGTGGTCGGATGAGTGTGAGGAAAGCTTCCAAACTTTGAAAGAAAGGCTTGTGTCCGCTCCTATTTTGTCACTTCCGGATGGGTTAGAAGGTTTTGTTGTTTATTGTGATGCTTCCCACATTGGTTTGGGTTGTGTGTTGATGCAAAGTGGTAAGGTTATAGCCTATGCTTCTAGGCAACTTAAGGTTGATGAAAAAAATTACCCAACCCACGATCTTAAATTGGCCGCCGTGGTTTTTGCTTTAATGATTTGGCGTCATTATTTGTATGGGGTGCATGTTGATATCTTCACCGACCATAAGAATCTCCAATATGTGTTCACGCAAAAAGATCTTAACTTGAGACAAAGGAGGTGGTTAGAATTCCTTAAGGATTATGATATGAGTGTTCACTATCATCTGGGGAAAGCTAATGTGGTGGCGGATGCATTGAGTAGAGTGTCCAAGGGTAGCTTGGCTCATGTGGAGGAAGGTAGTAAAGAGTTGGCTAAGGAGGTCCATCGGTTGGCCAAATTGGGAGTTAGGTTAGAAGGGGTGGATAATGGAGGAGTAATTGTTGTGGATGGTTCAAGGTCTTCCTTGGTTGATGAGGTGATAGCCAAGCAAGATCTTGATCCTTCTTTGGTAGAATTAAAGGCTTCGGTGAGTAGTGGTAAGGTGGAGGTTTTCTCCCAAGGGGGAGATGGTGCCCTTAGGTACCATGGTATATTATGTGTTCCTTGTGTGGATGGTGTGAGGGAAAGAATCCTTGATGAGGCTCATAATTCTTTTTATTTTATTCATCAGGGGTCAACAAAGATGTATAGAGACTTGAGGGATGTGTATTGGTGGGGCGGTATGAAGAAGGACATTGCAAAATTTGTTTCGGGTTGCCATAGTTGTCAACAAGTCAAGGCCGAACATCAAAGGCCGGGTGGCCTAACTCAAGACATTGAGATACCCACTTGGAAGTGGGAAGAAATCAGCATGGATTTTGTAGTGGGCTTACCCAAGGCAAGAAGAGGCTTTGATTCGGTTTGGGTGGTGGTTGATCGGATGACAAACTCGGCTCATTTCCTACCGGTTAAAACTACTTATGGGGCTGAAGAGTATGCCAAGTTGTACATTCATGAATTGGTAAGGTTGCATGTGATTCCTTTGTCTATCATCTCGGATCGTGGTGCCCAATTCACTTCTCACTTTTGGAGGTCATTCCAAAGGGGTTTTGGTACAAAGGTAAAGTTTAGCACGGCCTTCCACCCTCAAACGGATGGCCAAGCCGAAAGAACAATTCAAACCTTGGAGGATGTGCTTAGAGCTTGTGTATTGGAGTTGAAAGGTAGTTGGGATGATCATCTTCCTTTGATTGAATTTGCATACAACAATAGTTATCATTCTAGTATCGGTATGGCTCCTTTTGAGGCACTTTATGGTAGACGGTGTAGGTCACCGGTTGGGTGGTTTGAAGTTGGAGAGGTTGCCTTGTTGGGTCCAGATCTGGTCATGGATGCTCTTGAGAAGGTAAGGATGATTAGGGAGAGGTTGAAAACAGCCCAAAGTCGTCAAAAGTCTTATGCCGATGTGAGGAGACGGGATCTTGAATTCAAAGTGGGTGATTGGGTTTATTTGAAAGTTTCTCCAATGAAAGGTGTGGTTCGTTTTGGTAAGAAGGGGAAATTAAGTCCTAGGTATGTCGGTCCTTATGAGATAATAACAAGGGTTGGTAAAGTAGCCTATGAGTTGGGGTTGCCCAAGGAGATGGAATTAGTTCATCCGGTATTCCATGTATCGATGTTGAGGAAATGTGTTGGTGATCCTAACGCTATTGTACCTCTTGAGGTTGTGGGTGTTGTAGAAGATAATTTGACGTATGAAGAAGTCCCGGTTCAGATCTTAGATAGACAAGTTAAAAGGTTGAGGAACAAAGAAGTGGCGTCCGTTAAGGTGCTTTGGAGAAATCAACAAGTGGAGAGTGCTACTTGGGAGTCTTACATTTCAGCCCCTGAATCATTAATGTGCATATATGTTTAAATAAATGAGTTATGGATGCTTTACACTAAGTTTTGAAACCTTGAAGTGATGTTTAAATAAAAATTTTGCATTCATGTTGGGGCTGATATGTTCTTACTAAGTCTTGCCTTGTACGTCTCTTGCACATTCGGGGACGAATGTTCCCAAGGGGGAGATAATGAAATGACCCAAAAGGTTCTTAAAAATGTTCTTCGGAAGTTACCGGAAACTTGTTTAGCTATATAAAAAAAAATCCATTTCGTTTTTCGAAAATCCGACTTCATATTCTTGTTTAGGGGGTCAAATTGAGTGGGAAATGGGTCTAACCCAAATTTTAGAGCAACCGTATCAAAATCCGAAATTTCCAAGTGAAGCCTTTTTCGAGGGTCTACTTTGGAGGGTCATATCCCCTAGCACACAAATAATTGGGTGGCCCATAACATATCTATGGAAAGCCCTTGGAGTTAGCTACCTAACGCACTTCGTTTCACCTCATTCGGAGTTCGGACGAAGAAGTTATGCCCATTTTCGTAAAATCTGTCCGGCAGGAAATGCAATTTCCAGTGAGCGTTTTTACTGTTTACCCGCCTCATTTTTTTTTCTATGTGTTGGACCCTTTTTTTTCCAAAGGGCATATGTTATTTCCTATATACCATTAGTTCAATTCCCATCTCTAAAACATTTCTCAAAACACCTCTCCCATACTTAGACACATTTTCTCTCAAGTTCTCTCAAGAACCCTAATCCAAAACCTTTCTCAAGATTGAAGAGACTCTTGCTCCAAGTTCCAAGCTTCCATTGAAGACACTCTCAAGACCTTCATAAGAACTCAAGGTATGTGGTGTTGAACTGATGGGTCCTTCCACCCATAGTGCCTAGACTCTATTCTACTCACTAATTCATGGTTTAAGTTAAGATTCATAAATTAGTCTTGTTCTTTGTAATAATTTCCTGCACATTGAATTTTAAACATGAAAAGTGATTGTTTTGAGCATGTTGTGACTCTAGAACTTGAATCTGAATTTGGAATGGATGTGGAGATTTTCATGTGATATTGTGGGTGTTAAAAGGTGTTGTTGTAGGTTGTTCACTGGTTTGGCTGCATAATTACTACCCTACTTTCCATGCTCTTTGATTCCATTACATGCCTTCAAGGTGTTTGACAAAATGTCCAACTATGGAGAATTGATGAATCGATCCTTTAAAGCTTGAGTTATGAGATGTATGGCAATCCAGAGATGTGTTGATGACAAACTAAGCTTGTGTATATGTTCATTGCATTAGAGCCTAATGGGAATTTCCTATATAAAGTGTTGCATGACCATGCCCGGTCCGGGGGAAAAGAACCGGACAACCATGAGAGGTTTATATCTCAGCACCTAGGATGCTTGGGGTGTGACCAACAACAACCATGCGAGAGGTTTATATCTCACCACCTAGGATGCTTGGGGTGTGACCAACATCAACCATGTGAGGGGTTTATACCTTGCCACCAGGGTGTCCGGGTGTGAACGGCATCCCCCATCCTAAGTTGGGGTTATAGATAGGTTGGATCATGAATACACATATGATATCTACTATTAGTATAGATTTACTTAAACATGTTTTGACTTCACTTTGATCATGCATCCTCATATTGTTATTCATAATGCCTATGAAACTATTTCTTGTATTTCGATTGTGTCCTTGTCTATTGTTGTGTTGCACCCCGCATACTTAGTACATTCCAAGTACTAACGCATATTTTGCCTACATGATGTCACCATGTAGGGACCGGAGCTACTCTTGATCCTTCTCTCCATTCACTTGGCTAGTACGGTGCTTATCCGAGTTGTTGGTGAGTCCTCAATGATTCGAGGGCTATGTTATGTTTCCTACTCTTATGTTTTGAGACTTTAGCTTGCAATTGTATTTTGACTATGAGGGGAGCCGGTAGTATGTCATGGCCCCGTCCTATCTATGTATGTAGAGGTGTGCGTTGGACAAGTATTTTGTAAATGAGCTTGACTCTTGTTCTATGATGTCATTTTGAAATGGTTTGCCCTTAGTCCCTATTTCCCGTTAATTAATGTTGAATGTACTTCCGCGACCGATGAACTGTGATGACAAGTTTGAGAGGCTTGTTTGGGGTTCCTTCGGGTTCCTCATTCGCCATGTCACATCTAGGCCCTAAGCTTGGGTCGTGACAAAGGGGATTATAGGTAGTGGATCAAGTAAGGTCTAGGGTTTATCAAGGTTCTTCCAAAGAAAGGTAAGGCTCAAAGGTGTTTAAAAGAGTTTCACACGCTCAAAGGTAGGTCACAAAAAGAGGTATATGTCAAATTGGGTCACATTCATGCAAGGTTCAAAGTAAGCTAAACACACAAGGCATCGATAATTCAGTAAAGCAAGACTATACACATTTGCTAGTGTGCAACGGTCATCACATGAGAATCAATTTGATAAATGGCTAGTCACAACGATATGCAAAGAGTGCACATATTGTCTATGTAACTTCATATGGCCTCGTCGTAGCCGTGCATTCATGTTTGTTCAATTGAGAGCACTATTCAAGTCATCGATATTGATCAAAGCCGAGACTTAAATCATTGCAAAAAAACTGCCACTTTCAACACAAGAGGTGGCGAATTTTTTTTGAAAGGATCAAAATTATTTTCAATTAGAACAACAGGAGCCATAAGCTCAAGCATCCACAAAAAACTAGTATTAAAACACAGTTTAGAGCAAACTAAACGACCCACTTTCATGCGCAAAACAACAAAGTATTCAAACAAACAAAAGGGTGAGCCTCACCCCACCCAAAGAAAGAGCGTTTGTCCTCAAATGCAAGTAAACAAAAATATACCAACAAGTAAGATAGGACAAGGCAATGCGAGAGAGGTAAGGAAGGGTCCTGTCTATGCAGTCACTCTATCTGTCGGGGCCTAAATATGGGAATCGGTGCCCGGTATATCTATCTGGTCGTGTGTCTCATTCTCTGGAGTTGCCTCAGACATACTAGCAATGCCAGATCCACTGGGAGTTGTTGTGGACGGCTCAGCTGGAACTGTTTGAGTTACCGACTACACAACCATCTTCACGAGATTCGGCAAGTCTGAATATGATGTCCTCTTGGCTCTTGCTCAGCACCTTATCGTGCACTGCTACCTGGTCTTCGTCGGTCTCTATCTCTTACTCTGCATGCCCTACATCATCCTTTTGCACGTCTCCAGGAGCTATCGGGGGAATCCCAGAGGTTTCAGGGATATCTTTGTCATCTGCTCCTCGCATCAGTGATGTGAAATCGGTTGCCTTCAGATAGGCTACGTCCTTCTTTAGCTCAACTATTTTAGCTTTTCAGGCTGAAACTCGGGTGTCCCCCCTATCTTCTCTCACAAGCAGTGACTCTGGCAATCCGTTCATCAACAGTGTTTCTGACGGGGGTCAGTGCAGTCAAGATGGCACTGTCAATCATCTCTAGGACGGATCTCTCTAATCGTGTCACCCTAACATCCGCCGAGTAGGCTAGCTGTCCCATTTTCAGGATCATGACCTGAGTGATCCTGGAAGGCTAGGCGTATGATGAAACACCTGGGGCCTGTGAGGAAGAAGAGGAAGAGAGGATCGGGTATACCTGATGGCTCAAAGGCCGGAGTATACGAAGGTGTCTCTGCTGCTAATGCATCAACATCGACCTCAGGAGATGTATCTGTTGGGGCTGCCCTCCTCCTGTCAATCTCCTCTCGTGGGAACTCGGCCTATATATGATGGATGTCAGTGGAGGAAGATGGGGTAACCTCAACATCCCTCGTAATGTCACGTGGTACTCCAGCTCGCCGGCATAGATGAGTGATCAATACAGGAAATGGCAGAGACGTATATGGCTGTTTGGACCTCATAGCCATCTACTGTGAAACAAGCAATCCCAAGTCAATCTGCCTCCTGGACATGATAGAACCAAGGCAAGCCACCTTCGAATGACGCAGAATGGACTCGTTCTGGGACGGCATGATAGTACTGTTGATGAACCCAAACCAATACTGAGAGGCCATGTTCATATCCCTCTTCTCAATGGGGACTCCCGTGTCCATCCACCTCGGGGTGTGTCAGAGATCATCGGAGCTAACCACCCTTTCAAATCATCAAGAGATGGAGCAATAGGAAAACCCTGGTAGGGAATTACCGAGTGCAGCGATCGTCCCAATACAGCATTTATCTGTTCGCTGTGACACTCTACTTTCTTGCCTCTAACTATAACCAATTTCACTGGTCGGAAATCACTGGCCTTCTTTCTGCTTTTTGGGACCAGCTCCCCATAATCTAAGTAGAATTCCCAGACCCAGGAAGGTATGTAAGTACATTGTGGCCTCGTGAATTGCTCAAACTCGTTATACCTGAGCGTGTCAAGCACCTCAGCATGCTTACCTTCCAGGCCTTCCGCAGATAGCATTTTTTCTTCGAGAATGGTGCCTAAACCATCTCCTTTCAATCTGTTCAGCAATCTCGGTAGAGGTGGAACTACGGTAAGTGCAGGAGCCACTGGAGGTGGTGTTGGGGTTGGCACTAGTGCAGTGGTAGGCAAAGTGGCAGCTGAGGGGGTACTGGTGGCTGTGGAGTGAGACCTGGCATGGAGTGCTCTCCTTCGGTCAATCAGAGGTAGTTCATCCTACGGTTCAACAAAATCTGGCTCCACAGCTACTCCTTTCTTTGCTATATGATTTTTCCTTTTTCCTTTATCTCTCGATGGGAGATCTTGTTTTCTTTTCTGTGAAGGACATGATCCTCCTTCATTTATTGTAATGCCCTTTGTTGTTTTCTGAGGGGGCTCGTTTAGGTTGGTGCGTACCATTTCTGCAAAAGATCAAGAAGAAACTCAAATGCAAGTACAGAAAAGTTATTGCAGATAGACTCGTTGATCTGATCGGCAAGACGCCGAATCTTTTTGGTGAACCAGAACAAGCTCGCCGAAGGGATTGGCTTAAAAATGAGAAGAAAACAGCGATAGGTAGACTCATTCGGCGAATCGCCGACTACTTTCGGCAAGCAGGATGTATCTGCTAAAAGTGACAGTGCAACAGGATCCAGGGATGCAGATAAAGAGCGATTATAATACTTTCGGCGAGTTGCCGAGCGTTTTCGGTGAGTCGCCGAGCATTTTCGGTGCCCTCAGACTTCTCACCGAAAGTTACAAAATCAAACATAAATCAAGGTGCCAAATCGTCGGTGGGGTGGGGGCATTAGGCGACCCGTCGAGTCGTTCGGTGAGCTCGACTTAGCTCGCCAATTGACCCAACGTGCCTATTTTTGACCCACCTTCTCGAATTCAATCCACCAAATCCCAGAAAATCAAATCAAAGCATGTACTAATGGAATTCAAATAAGACCCGCACTACCCATAACTCTCGAGATACTCAGAGTTCTCTAAATTTGTTGAATTTTGGCCATTTGACGATGCCCGCTCATAAGATTGGTGTTACCCGATCTTTCCATCAATCAATTTTCATTATTTAGCGCACATATAGGCTACAAAGACTTCACCCAATCAACCTAACAACTAATATGCAATACCCCTATCAATATCAATTAATTCAAAGTTCAAACACTAAGGCATTCAATTATTTAAGCATTTTAGGCAAAGTTTACGAATTGAAAACACCATCATAGCAACCTATTTCTATCAGAGAGGCCCAGCACACGTCATCCTAATACTATAACTTTAAAAGAGCGCAAAATTTTCAAAAAAAAAATTGGGGTTTTAGAGACAAACCTTGTATGTCAATCAAATAGCTTTCTGTAATGTTAGGTAGCAAGGAAATCCTAGTTCTGAGTAACAATCGACAACTATAATACTAATTACAAGCAATAATCTGTAAAATGCTACTATTGTGGGAACTTGTGAAGCATCAAAGCGAGGGAAAGTGAATAGTTTTAAAAATTTGGCAGTCTTAAGCGAGATATTAGCCGTCCAGTTCCTAGCCTTTCAGCGACGTTAGTCATGTTGCTGATATCATCTGCGATGCACCGAAAGCTTACTTACCTTACCGAGTTTTACAGGACATCCCTTATTTTGGGGTCCCAACGACGGATTAAGTCAGAATCGTAGATAGATTCGGCGACTCGCCCACTGGGTCCTTGCCTCGCCATCTTGTACTACTCAACACCTTTCGCATTTTACCCTACAAAATCAGCACACCCTTATTCGAACAGAATAATTAAAAATCAGTAAAACCTTGGGTTGCTTCCCAAGAAGAGCCTTATTTTACGTCGTGGAACGACGTAAATTCGGTCTCACTTTTCGTTAATGGGGTTAGCCCTAATGTCACTAGGTGACCCCAATATGTCATTTGGGTGGAGATGGGGCACTGCAAAACTCAGGAATGACCTGATCAACTGGATTGATCTAGAGTGAGATCCAATCATTTGATTCAACACTTCAACATTCTCCTAATTTCCTCCAATAATCGATCCTGATTGGTGACCTTTTGGAGAATGATTTGAAGTGTGTCCTCAACACAATTTTCTCTCCCATCTATCGACTTCCTCTGCTCATGAGGGGGTATATACCTCCCCTTGTTGTTAGATTGGACTTCCACCTCTGAGAGTTTGTAAACCAGTTCGTTTAGTTGAGGTGCCAGAGCGGTCAGTGTGAGGTCCTTTTGAACTTCTTGGCTCAATTCGACCAACTTGCCACTACTCTGCTCAGCCATGTTCGTCTAAGTGGATAACTCAACAAAAAACAAAATTGAAAGTAAAGTTAGTGAACTACGACTAGGAAGAACAAAAATTCTACTAATCTAAAATATTCAAATAATACCACTCCCCAGCAGTGGCGCCATTTTGATGCTTATCGTGACCAATGATACTATCCTAAGGTATGAGTGTCTACGATCAGTGATAATATAGTAACCCAACCAAGGGTTCAGGTCGTGTCCCAAGGGAGCCGTTTTGAGAATTGATAGAAAAATAGAATTTACATTCTAACTAGTCGTAGGTAAAGACATTTGCGATAAAAGACATTGTTAATTAAAGGGGGCGACACAAAAGTGTCAAATATCAAAGAGGGTTTTGTAACAAGTACTAAAATAGCAAAATAAATAAGAAAATCAAGTATGGGGAAAGGTTCTTGGGATGTGACTGCAATATAAATTGAGATAAATTATTGGGTACATGCTTTTGATAGGAAATTAGCAAAATAATAGTGACTAGGCTAAGCTTTAAATGGAAATAAGTTCCCTCTCGGGCAACTTACCCCGTTTCAAATGTGTTCCTCTCGGACACCCATTTGCCGCATGAAGACCAGCCTACGCCTTACCCCACTCACTCCCTCAAGCTGAGTGTTAGGATATGGGACTAGGGCTCACCCTCTCGGGCTGAACCTCATGTCGACCCACTCCTTAGGCCATCAGTCTAGTGGTTTTGGTTTCGCAACCTCCCTCTCGGGCAAGCCAAAAACACATCGGGGTCTTTGTATTTACAACTACAAACCCTTTAGATTAAACCACAACCACTAGGTGAAATTACCATTAAAATACATCTAACATATCAGCAAGCAAGACCCAACAAGAATATCAACACATATTTGCTAAATCACACCCCAAAAATTGGGGGGGGGGGGGGGTTTAGCCACACATCAAGAAATAAGAAATTATACCTAACATGATAATAAAATCAACTGGGTATAAGAAATTAAACCTTAAATTAAGCAAAGGAAATTGAATAGAGAAGACCCACTTCCAACTTGGGGAAGAAGAACTCCTTTCTTCAAGTCTCCACAAAACCCCTCTCCAAACTTGAGACAAAAATATCAGCTAAAGTATGTTCTAAAGTGAAATTAATAATAATAATTGTTCCACACTAAGACTACAATTATAACTAGTATTTATAGTTTTCACAGATTATGCTACGGAGGATTGTTCGGCGACATTAGTCGAGATCGCTGATGAACTCGGCGATCCACCTTTTGGTCAGTTCATCGCCTTCAGTGTCTTGCCTTTAGCATTCTCTCATTCTGGATCATTGGGTGGTACAGTACTGCTTCGTGGAACTGATCGGCGACTCGCCAACTGCTCATTTCTTCGCCTTTTGATCCACTTCCTTCAAGGCTTCGCATACTGGAACGAAAGGCGGTCCATGTCGTTTTGGCGACTCACCAAGTTAAACTCGGTGATCCGCAAGATTCCATTTGTTCTTCTTTTCTGCCTTATTTACCCCATTTTGTGCCTAAGTGTCGATGCTTCCACTAAAACTTCAAATACCTGAAACTTCAGCATTTTAATCAGGTATTGAGATAAAACGAACATTCAGGGACACTATTCCTATTAAAATAATGCCCTAAATGAGTCCAATTTGTGGACTCATCAGGCGGCTGAAAGAACAAAGAAATGATGGCTCGAGGATCCCCTAATGCATTAGATGAGTCGCCGAATGGCCTTAACCTCGCCCAAATTTCTAGTGTGCTTAGCCCTGAAGGAAAGATCAAGTTAGCGATGAAAGGGAACAGTCAGCGCGTCATCGAATAGTTTCGTAAAGCAACACCATATCCACCAATGATTTAAAATGCGAAGATATTGAAGGCAAAAGTTGAAAGGTGATGAACCAGACCAACGGGAGGATCGCCGAGAGCATCGATGATCCCGACTAACTGCACTGAGTGGTCCTTTGCAGCACGAATTTTCGAAAACTATAAATACCCTTTTAAATCTATAGCTTAGTATCAAGTTGTAGCGAAATACTACTGATTTTTAGAATATTTTCAGTTTGAGTTTATAGAGTTTTTGGGAGACATTGTTCTTGAGCTTGAAGGTATTTAAGGTTTTCAACTACAAGAAATTGGAAGTGAGTTTTGAAGAATCTTCATCCTTGACATGTTTAAAGATATTATTTATCATACCCATTTGATTTAAACACTTTTTGGTATCGATTTCTATCTCTTTTGAATGTTTAGCTAAAACTCCAATTCTTGGGGTGTGATTTTGTGAATATGGGTTAAATTTACTGTTGGGTTTTGCTCATTGATAATATATTTGTTATTTAAATGTGATTTCATTTAGTAGTCTTGTTTGAACTTAATGGGATTGTAGTTACAAATACGATTTCATCTTCGTGTTTTTGGCTTGCTCGAGAGAAAGGTTTTAAAATCAAGACTACTAAATTGATAGCCTGTGGTTATTGGGTCATCGTGGGTTCAGCTCAAGAGAGTGAGTCCTAGACCTTCTCCCACACATTCTGCTCGAGAGAGTGAATGTGCTAAGGAAAAGGTTGTCCTTAATTGCTGAAACTCGGTGTTCGAGAGAAACCAATTTGATTCGAGGTAAATTGTTCGAGAGAAAATTTACCCCCACTAAAGTCTAGCTTAGTTACAAATCTTCAACTATTTACTATCAATAGCATTTACCCAATTGTTTATTTTATCCCATATTCCTATCACATCCTAAGAATCCTGTCTCTCTATTTCGCATCTTTATATTTTTACTATTTTTGTTTCTTAGTTGAATACAAACCCCCGATTGATAATTGACATTCGTGTCACTTTTAGATTTAGTATGTTTTTATTCATAAATATTTATAGTTATGATTGATTAGAACTAAATTTTACTTTTCTATTTGATTCTCGACTACTAACCGCTCCCTGTGGGAACGATCCCAACCCTTGGTTGGCATATATTACAACTCACGATCGTTGGCACTTGAAATGGAAGTAGTATCCTCATATGTGAAGTCAAAATGACACCGCTGCCGGTGAGTGGTGTTAGTAGAGAATCTTTAGTTAAGTAGTATTTTTGTTCTTGTTAACAATAGTGATACTTACTTAATATTTAGTTTTTTTTTTGGTTGTGTGTGTTGAAAATAGGAAGTATGAGTGTAAATGGCAGCAATGGCAGCCAAGTAGGTCATCAAGATGACATTGGAAACCTCAACGATGTCAATGAGCTTCATGCTAACGACCCCCATCTCATGGGAGGTATTGGTTCCATTCGCTTACCTCCAGTCGAAGGGAATGCAGTGTTCCACATCACGAGCACTATGTTGCAACTCTTGAAACTTCAGGGACTTTTCAGCGAATTGCCCCATGAGAATCCTCATGAGCATCTTTGAAACTTCGTGGTTGTATGCGGACCATTCTCCTTCAAGAACATCTCTTAGGAGTCAGTCCAGTTAAGGTTATTCCCATTCTCTCTGATAGGGAGGCATGTAAATGGCTGGTTGAATTGCCACGTGAATCAATCACTTCTTGGGAGGAGTTAGTCACCGCATTTTAAGTGCGATTTCTCCCTCCCTCGAAGATGATGACTCTTCAGGATAGCATTCAAAGCTTCAAGCATCTAGAAGGCGAGCCAATTCATGAAACTTGGTTGCGATTCAAGAAGTTGGTGCTTCAGTGCCCAACCCATCGCTTGCGTGATAACATGTTCTACAGTATTTTTACTCGAGTCTGGACTGGGTAAATAAGGGTGTTGCTGACCAACTTTCTCTGGGAGGTTTGATGCACTAACGTTATGCGATAGCAGCTCAACTCTTAGATGGTATGAGTACCATCAACAAGGCATGGTATACCCGTGAGGACCAAGTCTATCCTCTCACGTTCAAGTTAACTAAGGAACGAATGGAGAAGGACCAAGAATGGGACCAGAACATGGCCAAGATCATGACACAACTTGACATTTTGCCTAAAAATTTCATGGGAGCTGGTGCTCGAAGTGCCAATGTTGTGGGTGTCATCTAACGACCCTAAAAACTGAACTATTGAAACTAGAGCCTAAGTGTGTGCGTTTGTGTTTGTCATGAGATTTGATGGTGTTGTATGTTGTACCGAGTCATGGTTGAGGTGTTTAGGGGCTAGACATCAAGGTACAACTCCCCAAGGACCACCCTATGGGTCCTTGAGGAGGACCCTAAGTCTACACCCCAAGACCCCAAGGAAACAATAAAGTTAGCCAAAAAGGGGCGACCTACGGAAGGGGTCCACGCCCCGTAGGTCCATCCACACCCCATGGATGGCCTCCGTAGGTCAAGGGGCTTCTAACAATGCCACAACCACCATTTATGGAAGACCAGTATGGTCCTTCAACCCATCCACGATCCGTGGATGGGGGTCTCGTAAATGAGACCTCGTTGTTGTCAAGGGACACGACCAACTTGGGGGTGAATTGGTCAATTCACCCCAAGTCCCAATTAGTGTATAGACTTTTATTTTAAATGTTTAGAGGTATTTTAAGAGTATTAAAACATTAAAATGTTATTTTTAAATTTCATTATTCACTTTTCCCCAAATCAAAACCCCATCTCCCAAAATATCTTTTCTCTAAGAATTCCATTGAAGACCAAGAGGAGCAGAAGACTTAGGGCTTTAAGAGGAAGGATTTTGGGTAGATTTTCGTGGGATTATTCAAGTATAAGGTATGGTGATCCTTCATCTAGGGTTAGCTTTCACCCTAGAGTCAATTTCAAATGAATTTCAAAGTTTTCAAGTTACATAAAACCCTAAGTTTTACTCAACCTCATGGGTTCTTGCATCAAATGTTTTCAAATGATAAACTATGATTATATTGATGTTTAATTGATGATTTAAGGTGAAAATACTCTATGAACTCATGATTTCACTCAATTCTTGAATTGTGCCTTATGAAGTGGGTTTGTTGATTATTAATGAATGTTGATGGAGTTATGCCTAGATTGATTTAGATTGTTGACTTATATCATCATCTATGCCTAATTATGGTGAATTGTTGTAGCAGACTTGTGTTAGAGTTGTTGATCCACTTGAAAGGTGGAGGTGTTTAATTATGATGTAGTTACTTGAAGTTAGTATAATTCTACATGTATTCTTGATTAACCCAAGATTCTAGGGTTATGTCATGAAAGACGCAAATTCAGGGTTTAAATGTGATCCTCCTAGAATGATGAATTCTCAATGTAATGCATTAGGTTAGATCACCTAGACTCGAATTGGTTTAGGGTAATCCTTCTAAACATGAATTGACTTAATCATGATATTATGTGCATGTTGATGAATACTTGAAGTATAAAGTGCCAATCATGATGTGATTAATGTATTGATGAGTTATCAGATCATGGTATTCCCTTATCTATTGTGCTATTGCTATATGTTGGAATGAGTTGGTCCATAACCCTTGAAGGGCATATTCTGAAGGTTTGTGTATGTTGACAAGATTGTGTGTGAACTCATGATTTACTTGGAAGCTTAAGGTCACATGAATATTGTGTATATGGTGGTATTGTTGAAAGGCTATTCTTCCCTTACCCTTACACTTAATTATGAATGAAGTGTCTAGGATGATAATGTTGATGTTTGTGTCAGTGCAAGGATAATTACACAAACACACTCCATGCATAAACATGATTATATCAATGGTGTTAATTGAAAGTATAGTTCTCATATGCACTTTTACACATTATTATGCTTGAAATGTACATAATCATGTTGATCCTATTATGTTGATTGAAAGTCCATTCTCATGAGAACACATGATCTTGGTGTGATAGTTATTCTCACATACTAATGTTGATTCTAAGGTGGAAGGTAGTTCTCACTTAAATGAATCTATGAGTTATTTTAGTGAGTTATATTGCAACGAAGGGTAAGGTATGCCTTCACACATGTAGATACAATTCCATACTAATTATGTATAATTGGGAAGTAATTCTTAGCACCGAGTGGATATGGACAATGGGGAAAAGGCCCCTCCGCTAATGCAATAGGTTGGGTCATCTATAGTAAACTCATGAGATGGAAGCTCCTCCGCTAATGTAATAGGTTGGGTTTCTAGTAGCAATCTCCCTATCCCATAACTATGTGACAAACATAGGACGTAGCTAGTGGATCCACTTCGAAGCTAAATATAATTAGTTCTACCTTCGTCAAGTAAGAACGCCTTCTTTCAGTGTGGGGTTATATGACACCGGATTCCATGTAGCTCACATGGTCTATGTCGGTTATGGCTAATATTCCCTCATAACAATAAGATAATGAATATTATAAGAACTATACTATGACTTCTTAATGGGTTTACTTGGTAGAAGTGGGGGTATGGGACTTCACTTTTACATTGCACAAGGAGACTTATTAGGATGTTGTGGAATGGTTTCCTTATAGTATGATAAGATTGGAATAGATGACTTTCCTTATGTTTAGTTCATATACTTGTATAATTCCTCATTTATGACTACGGATTATGGTAAGCTTGAAGATTATGGAAATGAATATGTGGCTTCAAGGAATGCTTAGTAAGGTTGATATTATGGGATGCCAACCATACATTGCATAAGTGTTCTTAGAGGTTGCTAAGGTATTGATATTACTATGTTATGAGTGTATTGTGACTATAGCTTGTCTTCTATGTTTGAAAATGCATATTGATTTTCCAAACTTAATGTATGAAAGTCCTCTAAATGCATGAGTGTGTCCTAAATGAATCTAATGAAGAATGTTAGCTTAAATGCTTAAATGCAAAGATGCATGCTATACTTGGATTGTATTATGAGTTGCTTCCTTGCCATGTCTATTCTATATGAAGGTGCCTTGTCTATGGTGACTTCAAAGGAGTACTTAGTGTGAGTAGTAGTGTGGGATGCTACTTGCACATTGTACGAGTATGACTTAGAGTTGTCTTAGATGTTGGTCTTAATGTGATGATGTGATTCATGTTTATGTCTCTTAAATGCTTTATTGTGTAAAGGTGGAAAGGATGAATGGTAAGTTCACTTTTGGGTGACCTTAAGGTGGTACCTTAGTGTGGGTAGTGGTACGGAACTCTACCCATACATTGCACAAGGCATAGCTTGAGGGTTATTTGAGGTGGAGGCTCAAGGTGAAGGTAAAGGGTTATATGTGATTTAGCTCAAATGTGAATTATGTGACTTTGTATGTTGGTTGTGACTTATATTATGCCTCTTGTATCAATGTTCATGAAGTTTTACAAAAATGGCATAAAGCATGACTTTCAACAAAATGTCCATTTTAAAGGATGTTTTGCATGGTCATCATACTTAGTACATTTTTGTGTGCTAACTCATATATTCTTATTTTTACTACAAGTGTAGGTTCCGGCAAATGATTGCTTTCTCAAGGGAAGCTTGGGGTTAGAGTTCTCTCAAGACCTCTTTTGGTATGTCCTCATACGTCTAGGACAAGGATTTTATGTTTCTAGTTTTTATGTTTAAGACTTTGTTAAGACTTCGATTGTAAAGGGCCATGGCCCTATCTTGTTAAAGTTTGTCCAAGATGGCCATGTGAGAATTAGTATTCTGCTACTTTATAAATGTCTTTTGATGTTGGATTTATCAAAGAAAAAATTTAAATTCCGCACTATTTCTATGTATCTAATGTTATGAATTCTAAGAGGCTTGTATTAGACGCTTTCGGGGTCGAGTACGCCGTGTTACGACTAAGGGGTGCTCTCGGGTCGTGACATGTCGGGTGTGCTAATCCTGAGGCGACAAAGTTTGAAGCTTTGTATAATGAAGAGGTAAATTTTCTAACCAACCAAAGCGGTGGTTATCGTTCAAACTACCCGAGGCAGGGTGGTAACCAAGGTTGGACTATGGATGAGGGTTGGAAGGATTGAGATCTTTAATGGAAGGACCATAATCCAAATTGGAAGGATAGGGAGAAGGATAGGTATGTGCCTCCCCACGAGCGCCAAAACCCCAAGGATTTAGAAGGTGGTAGGTCTGAGGATATTCTCTCTCTATCCTTAACAAAAGTTGAAGGGTTAGACAAGATTTTAAAAGAAATGGAAAAGGATGTGTCTACTCTTAGCCAGACCGTTACCTCCCATTCAATGTCGATAAAGCAGTTGGAGACCCAAATGGGTCATATATCGTCTCACCTCAATTCGAGATAGCAAAGGAGTTTGCCTAGTGATACTATGGCTAACCCCAAGAATGATGTTTGAAGGTGGACTCGCATCATGCCACGTCGTAAACTAAGGCGTTGTTAGGAAGGCAACCCACAACCCATTTTATTGCTTTATGTTTGTTTGTCAAATAATAGTGCGTTGGTTGTGCAGGATGAAGTGTGGGAAGTGTTAGGAAAGAAGGAGATTGGCGATCAAAATGGTCCACCTGGCGCATCGCCGAAAAGAATGGCAACCCCAACTCAAATCGTCGTTGGACTAAAGACAACTTTAAGGGAGAGTCTGTAAAACTCGGCGGGCCTAAGAAATTTTTGGCGAGTCACCGACTTGGTCAGCGATTCCGATTCTTACCACTGTTTGGACTCCCAAATTGACTAGGGGTTCTATAAAACTCGGTGAGGTAAGTGATTGCTCGGTGTGACGCTGAATGGTTTGGCGATCACGACTAATGTCGCCGAATGGGCAAGAACTTGACGATTCTTGAAGCCAAATGTTTAAATTCTCAAACTCTTTCACTTTTATGCATTCTCATTCTCCCAGTCTCACACTTGCACATTATTCCCTATATTTTTGCATTCTCTAAGTGTGTTAGTTCTTAATTTGTGCTCAAAACTGGGATTACATTTTTGCCTAGCGATTCAAATTTTCACTTAATCAGCATTTAAGGTTGGTTTTATGATCCCCAATTTATTTTGGATGCTTTGAACTCAAATGCAAGTGATCTGATTGTATTGTCATGTGTTGAGCCTCTCTGATTGGATTAAAAATGTTTGAATGCCTATTTTTAATTTGAAAACATTACCCATATTGCTCTAAATATTGAAACCCCGTAATTTGGAGCATTGGATTATGTTAAATCTTGTGGGGTTGTGCTCGTATGATATGGGTCATGTTTGAATTTGAGCATCGCATTGTTTGATTTTGTTTTCGGAGGTCACGTGGTTGAGTTCGATAAGTTGGGTTAAAAATAGGCATGTTGGGTCATTTGGCGAGCTAGGTCGAGCTCGCCGAACCACTCGACAGTTCACCTAATGTCCCTATTTCGCCTTTAAATTCATGTTATACCTGTTATTTTGGCTTTGTAACTTTCAGCGAGAAGCTTGAGTCACCAAAGCGATTTGGCGAATCACCAACCGGTTCGGCGAGTGTTCCTGTAGCTGATTTTCAATGCTTTTGTTCGAATATTTTCTAACTTTCCCTCGAAGCTTTGTAGATATGGCTAGACCAAAAGTTGTTGGGAAAATCGTGCCACCCCGAAAGATTAGAGCACTGAATTTTATAATGAATGAAGAGAGGCTGAATCTTCCAAAGAAAGGCAAGCAAGAACACCTATCTAGAAATAAAAGCAATGGCAAGAGGCCTACTCCCCGAGACACCTCTTTTCCTTCATGGGCCCGGGGACTTTTCTCAGCTGTACGGAGATTTTTGGCGGATACACCCGTGGCAGTCCCTGATGAGTTTGGTGCTATTGTTCTTTTGACAGTGACTCCAGGTACTGAGACCTCAGACCAGACAGATGCACCAAGCATTGATGCCCAAACAGATGGAGTGACTGCATAGACAGGATCCCCTCTTTACCTCCCTCTATGTCTTACTTTTATTTTGACTCGTGGATATTATATTTTTGTTTGCATTTGAGGACAAATGTTTTTATTTGTGGTGAGGTGAGGTGAGGCTCACCTTTTGTGTGATTTTTGTAATTCTGTTTTGTTTATATAGTGGGATTTGAGCTTAAATTGTATTAGACACTACTTTTTGTGGATGTTTGAGTGTGTGGCTCCTCGATTTTAATTGTAAATGATTTTTGATCCTTCCCAAAAAAAATTGCCACCTCTTGTATGTGTTGGTTGTGGTTGTTCTCTTGCAAATTTGAGTATCGGTTTTGATCAATACCGATGACTTGAATAGTGCTCATAATCGAACAAAAATGAATGCGTAGCTATGACGAGGCCAATAGAAGTTGCATAGACACTATGTAAACTTTGTGCATCTCGTTGTGACTAGCCAATTATCGAATCGAGTCTCTTGTGATGAGCATTGCGAACTAGGGAAAGTGTGGAGTCTTGTTTGACTTTGGTGTCAATGCCTTGTGTGATGAGCTTACCGTGAACCATGCGTGATTACACCTAGAATTTTCCACGTTGGTCTGGCTGTCTAAGTGATGCAATTTCTTGAGATGATCTTAGGCAACTTTAAAGAGTGTGAACCAATTTGACATATACCTCTTTTGTGGCCTACCTTGTGAGTGTGTGAACCTCTTTTGAGCACCATTAGAACCTTACCTTTTTCTTGGAAGAAACTTGGTAACATTGTAACCTTTCCTTATCCATTACCCACAATCCTTGTGATCTGTGGTTTGTTTAAATAGCCAACTTAGGCCAAAGCCTAAGTTGGGGGTGTGGTGAAAAGAGAAGGCAAATCATGTAAATGCAAAGAAGTCCCTTGTGCCTATGTTTTGCGAAAAATGGAACCCCTCCATATATAAAAAAAAAAAAAAAAAGTCATGAAATAAAGTGTGGAAATACATAAGAAAAAAGGGGGTTTCCAATGACTCATGGAAGATGAATAAGAGGTGACTTTTGAGCTTGAATGAAATATATGAAGAGAAGGAAAGAAAGTGTTGTTCACATCACATTTCATGAGGATTTTCAGCCTATAAACCTAAATAACCATACCAATACACTCAGCCCTATTACAGGCCTTGAAAAAGACCTTTTTGCTTAAATGAGCTGAAGCAAAAGTCAATTGGAAAATAAGGGCAAACCTATGGGTGAAATCATGCATTTTGTTTATCTTTGTGACTGTGAGTGTTGATCTTCATTCCGGAACTTTAAATTGTTGAACCATTGTGTGTGAACATGGAATCATTATTTGTGTGAGGGCATTTGATTTCTTTTGTTGAGCTTGAACTTGCATTTGAAGCAAGTATAGTTAGCTTCAGATTCTTTGATAATGGTGAGTCACAACTTGAATCTTTGAGTGCATAATTGATCCTTGCACAAGTAAGTTGAGACTTTTTGTTTGCATTCATGATTGGGTCTTGCGTAGCACTATTTGAGACATCTTTTTTGAACTGTTGAACCTGAGTTTTACTTGAGGACAAGTAAAAGTTTAAGTTGGGGGTGTTGATGAGTCCACAAATTGGACTCATTTAGGGCTTTATTTTTATCGATTTAGGGTCCTCAAATGCATATTTTGTCTCAATTATTGATGTAAATCCTTAAGTTTCAGGTATTTGAATTGAGAGACAAAGTATGGACGCTATCAAGCAAAAAAGGAACATGGCGGCTGAAAGAATGAAGAAATGATGGCCTGAGGATTGCCTAATGCATTAGGTGAGTCGCCAAATTGCCTTAACCTAGCCAAAAGTTCCAATCTGCTGAGCCCTAAAGGAAAAGATTAAGTGGGTGATGAAAGGGAGCAGTCAATACGTCGCCGAACAGTTCCGCGAAGCAACACCATATCGCCCATTGATTCAAAACGCTAAGATACTGAAGGCAGAAGCTGAAAGACAATGAACCAGACCAAAGAGCGGATCATCGAGTGCATGGGTGATCCTGACTAACTGCGTCGAGTGGTCCTTCGTAGCACAAATTTTTGAAAACTATAAATACCCATTCAAATATGTAGCTTATTATCAAGTTGTAGCAAATTATTACGGATTTTTAGAATATTTTCATTTTGAGTTCTTAGAGTTTTTGGGAGACATTGTTCGTGAGCTTGAAGGTTTTGAAGGTTTTCAACTCCAAGAAATTTGAAGCGGGTCTTGAAGAATCTTCATCCTTGACGTGTTTAAAGACATTATTTATCATACATATCTAATGGAAACACTTTTTGGTATCGATTTCTATCTCTTTTTCATGTCTAGCTAAAACCCCAATTCTTAGGGTGTGATTTTGTGAATATGGGTTAATTACTGTTGGGTATTGCTCATTGATAGTCTATTTGTTGTTTAAATGTGATTTTGTTTAGTAGTTGTGTTTGAACTTAATGGGATTGTAGTTGCAAATACGATTTCATCTTCTTGTTTTTGGCTTGCCTGAGAGAGGTTTTAAACCAAGACTACTAAATTGATAGTCTGTGGTTATTGGGTCGTCGTGGGTTCAGCTCGAGAGAGTGAATCCTATACCTTCTCCCACACATTCAGCTCGAGATAGTGAATGGGCTAAGGCTAAGGTTGTGCTTAATTGTTGCAACTCGGTGTTCGAGAGAAATCGATTTGATTCAAGGTAAATTGTTCGAGAGAAAATATACCCCCACTAAAGTCTAGCTTACTTTCAAATGTTCAGTGATTTACTATCAATAGCATTTACCCGATTGTTTATTTTATCCCATATTCCTATCACATCTCAAGAATCTCGTCTCCCTATTTCGCATATTTATATTTTTGTTGTTTTTGTTTCTTAGTTGAATACAACCCCCTATTGCTAATTGACATTCGTGTTACTTTTAGATTTAGTATGTTTTTATTCATAATTTTTTATAGCTATGATTGATTAGAACTAAATTTTACTTTTCTATTTGATTCTCAACTACTAACCGCTCCCTGTGGAACGATCCCAACCCTTGGTTGGGGTATATTACTACTCGTGATCTTTGGCACTTAAACTGGAAGTATTGTCCTGATACGTGAAGTCAAGTGTCCAGAAGGCATGAGCTACCTCTTCCGCCTATAATGGAAGTTGAGTTATTCGATGTTTGGGGAATATATTTCATGGGGCCGTTTGTAACTCATTTGGTAACAACTATATTTTGGTGGTTGTGGATTATGTTTCGAAATAGTTGGAAATCGTTGCACTGCCCAACAATGAAGGGAAAAGTGTCGTTCAATTCTTAAAGTGCTACATCTTTGCAAGATTTGGCACCCCTCGGGCCATTATTTGTGATGGAGGTTCACATTTTTGCAATCGATTATTTGCATCCGCGTTAAGTAAATATGGGGTGAAGCACAAAGTGGCAACGCCATATCATCCCAAAACGAGTGGCAAAGTTGAGGTTTTGAATTGGGAGATTAAGAGTATCTTGTCTAAGATCTTGAATGCAAATAGGACAGATTGGTCTCGAAAGCTAGAAGATGCTTTTTGGGTGTATCACACTGCTTAATAGACCTCAATTGGTATGTCCACATACCACCTGGTTTTTGGGAAGTCATGTCACCTACCGATTGAACTTGAATACAAAGCACTATAGGTGTTAAAGGCATTAAATCTTGATCGGATAAATGCTAGGAATGGGAGAGTAGATCAGCTGAATGAAATGGAAGAATTCAGGTTTAGAGCTTATGAAAGTACAGCTCTCTACTAGGAGAAAATGAACAAATGGCACGACACTAAAATCCTGTAGAGAGAATTTCGAGTCAGAGACAATTTTGTTGTACGATTCTCGATTGAGACTCTTTTCGAGAAAGCTGAATTCGAAGTGGTCCGGGTCCTTTTAAAGTGACATATGGGTTCACGAATGGGAGCATTGAAGTCGAAGGTAAGGAAAGTCCAGCGTTCAAGGTGAATGGACAACGCTTTAAGTTATATTTTAGGGAATGCCATGAGATTTCATTAATCAAATTGGTGTATTTGAAAGATTCTTGAAAGAATCTTCACGTCGTGCCACGATGTTAATTAAGGCGCTTCTTGGGAGGCAACCCAAGAATTAGTGGTTTTGAATAATGTTGAGATGCTGGTATATTTGGTGATGGATCCAGAGCACTCGGTGATGTGCCGAAAAGATTAGGCGAGTCCAATTTTGTTTGCCCTTTATACAATCCTATAGGGTCGGAGTCCTGGAAATTTTGGTGAGATTTCATGCACATTAGGCAATGTGTCGATGCTGTTCGACGCACCCGATCTCGATCGCCTTTATATCTGACTCGGAGCGGTAGCAGTCTTGATATTTCAATGAGTTGCATGCCCTTTGGTGGTCCGCTGACTGGTTCGGCGACCTCCGTAACCCCTCGCCAAATGTCCACCTAGTGAAGATTCCTCCTAACCCTACTCTGATTCATTTAGTGCTAGTCCTTCTCATTTTTATTTTATTTTATTTCTATTTTATTATTATTGTCATTTGTTTATTTTGTGTTGTGTTTGTTCTTTGATTACATTGATGACAATGTTGGTTGCTTTTGGTGGGGTGGTGGCTTCTTGTTCTCTTGAATTTTCAAGTATCGGTTTTGGTCAATACCGATGACTTGAATAATGCTCTTAATTGAACAACATGAATGTGCGGCTACGATGAGGCAAACGAAGTTACATAGGCAATATGCAAACTTTTAGCATCTCATTGTGACTGGACGATTGTCAAATGAGTCTCTTGTAATGAACATTGCACGCTAGCTAGAAAGTGTGCGGTCATGTTTGATCTTGGTATCAATGCTTTGTGTGGTGAGATTACTTTCAACATTGTGTTTGATGACACCTAAAATTTGCCCCATTGGTCTGGTTGATTAAGTGATGCGAACAATTAAAATGATCTTAGGCAAAAAAAATTGAAGACTGAGCTAATTTGACAAAATACCTCTTTTGTGGTCACTGTTGTGAGAAGTGTGAATCTTGTTTTGGTACCCATTGAGCCTAGCCTTTTCTTGGAAGAAACTTGAACAATTCACTACAACATTTTAGGCCTATAGCCACACTAAATCTAAACAATGCTTGTAAGCCTAAAATATTTTTGGGAACGCTTTTAAAATGTAGCTTAAATTTTTAACTTTTGGCGTCAATAATGTTGGCAACACTTGTAAAGCGTACTCTTTAATGGTATAGGCTACAATTTATAAGCGTTGTCATAGTATGAAATAAATGGCAACAACTATTTACATATATGGCCACACTTTTAAAGTGTCTTATTTTTATAATTGTAAAAACAACACATTAAAAGTGTGGCCTAAAATTTTTCACTAAAATATTATATTCCCTCCAACATTTTCAACTATCCCTCCCATTTTTATTGGCCAAAAGAAAATAATTAGTAAACATTAATAAAAACTTTTCTCTTTCTCTTATTTCCTATCTGAACATACGCTTTACTCTCTTCGTTCCTAGAACATACGCTTTACTCTTTGTCTGTAGAACAAGCTTTTCTCCAGAACTGAAGATCGAAGAGAGGAAGCTGAATATTCTCTTCTCCAAAACCCAATTTTCTCAAAGAGATGAAGATTTGAAGCTAAAGAACTGGGGATCGAAGAACTGAAGAGAGGAAGCTGAAGAACTGAAAAGCTCAGATTCCTTTTTATTCTTTTATTGCAATTTCGTCAAGCGTAAGAACTGATTTCGTACAACTGAGATTCCTTTTTATTCTCTACTAATCATCTAGTACTAAAAACAGTCAATTGATTGAATTTTTGTTTTGTGTTTAGAAGGAATTGATTAC
Source organism: Solanum verrucosum (assembly GCF_900185275.1). Classification (NCBI taxonomy): domain Eukaryota; kingdom Viridiplantae; phylum Streptophyta; class Magnoliopsida; order Solanales; family Solanaceae; genus Solanum; species Solanum verrucosum. Next base: position 1,339,929 of record NW_026020409.1, read on the forward strand.
TTTGGGTTCTTACAACTGAAATTCAAAAGTAGGGGAAGAAAGTGCCAAAAATCTGAATGTCAAAGTTAGCCCTAGGCATATTGAGCAGAAGAGATATTTTATTTAGAGATATAAGTAAATGAATGCAAAAATAATATTGTAAACAAGGATAAACCTTGAGAAGATTGAAGAGAACTTACGAACATACCGTGATGTATCTAATATGTGTCAACTAGCTCTTCCCTACTAGGATGATACTCCTTCAATAATCAGGAGCAAAGGTCCAATCAAAGAAACAATGGGAGATCAGAATTTTTGTATATCATTTGGTCCTCTTTAGCTATGTAGACCCGTTTTTGATACTCGTGCTAACTAGCTAGCAATTAATTTACTGATAGGGCTTTCTATTGGAGCTATATCTGATACTTAATGTTGAACCGTGCTATAGATGTCTAAGTAGTTTGCATTAGAGCTTTTCCTACAGGCTACATGTTTACTAAAACCTAATATGCATCATCTCATTACATTATGTGTACTCATGTCAATTTATGCTTGCAGGTTGTCAGCGGTATTAATAAGGGTAGCAATTGTAGTTATCACATGTAAGTAAAACTTCTGTATCTAGCCTTTATATCCTTCTACATGAAGTTGTCAATTATTACCTCTTGTTCTGATTTGCAGTAATTCTTTATTCAGCTATTAGTACTAATTTAATAACAGCTCAACAGACTTGCGGTTTTGTATTATAGTAAAATGAGGGGCTGCTTAATTTTAATGGATCCATTTTGGTAATGCAATGTCTATCTTTGTTTTCCTTAATATTATAAATTTTGAATTACACTATTCAGCTCTGTAGTGTTCAAGACTATAGTAATGTGAAGAAGCCACAAGTATAACTCTGTAAGCTCAGCTACACAAAACATTAGAGACTCTAAAATCCTATAACTCGTAAGCTCAGCTACACAAAAGTATAGCCAAATAAAATCCTATAATCCTATAAATCTGTCTTCATACTGTTAAAGTCTAACATACTCACAAGTATAGCCAAATAATCCTATAACTCTGTAAGCTCAGCTACAAAGAACATTACAGTCTCTAAAATCTTAATTCTTGCAAATGTATGCCTAACATACTAACAAGTATAGATAAATAATCATGTAAGCTTAGCTCCTCAAAACATTGCACTCCCTACAAACTGATTCTTCAGGATGTATATAGCAAACAAGTACACATGCCACGCAGTCTAATATGGTATATCCACTCCTGTGGAACTCTTCCAACTCAATCTTAAGTATATTAAAAACATACTTAAGATTAGTTTCTCACACTGCCCAGAAGTATAGTTATGAGACTTACATGTCTGTAGTAGAGTGTCTTGGTGTTGTTGGAGTTGAGTTTCCTCTTTTTCCTTGCTTTGTTTGGTGCGACTACTATCCTGATTTACATGTCTGCATTAGAGTATCTTTGGATATTTCTCTTGCTACCCCTGTTCTTTGGCCTGAGGTTAACTTGGAGTTGGATATTTGTTTGTTGATGTATTTCCTTTATTGATGTATCAAATTGTGAAGATAGTTTTCTTGTTCTTCTTGTATGTTGGTTTGTTCCTGCACAATAAGATTATTATATTTATTATGAGTAGAAAGAGTAGAGTTAAGTGTCTTACCTGACCGTGCCTTAGGCTGATATTTTTGGTCGGGTCTTGTCTTCTCTTGTGGTGAACCAGGTCCTCCCATAGTGTGGTGGTTCTGCCTGTAGTTCTTCTTCTTTTGAACCTGCAACTGCTCATCTGATATCTCGTTTGCCTTCTCCTGATTTGGTTGCTGATTTGTGTGTGTAGTTGTGGCTCGAGCCGGCAGTCCTTGCCTGGTAGTGATAATAGGAGTCGCAAGGTCAATAGGAATATCATTTTTAGCCTCATTGCTAAAGTGAGAATAAGGAAGCCTTATTTCAACTTTATAATGATGACTAATAATTTGCAAAGATCATATAACCTAGGGGATGGGGATTATTAGTAGTGTGGTGAGACAGATGTAGACATATCTCTTTGTAATGGGTTGGTAGATTTTTAAATATATTTGGTTAAGGGCAGTGCACTCGTGAGCTTAAGTCACTACAATTTCTGTGCATAAATAGTCAAACCTGCAAATTGGGAATAACATTCACGGCTAAAGTTGCACAGTCCAATACCACTGGACTATCTTTTCTCTTTGATTTAGGTGATTCAAAATTAGTATATATAGAGAAATATTGAAAATCCACCCTATATATATGGTAATTTTCTGCCAGAGAGGGTTCAGTGAACCCCATAGCACTCACATAGGTCCGCCCCTGCTCTTGATGTCTGTGAGTTCTATTCAAGTTTTATGTCCGTACGTAATTGGAAATTGGAGAAAACCTAAAGAGACATGAACAACAACATATCAATTTGCAGAGTGCTTATTTGAGCATGAAGCAAGGCTATTATTTTATGTAACTGAGTGTTAATTTCCGATGTTAATTTACGATTTTCAGATTGCAAGTGAATAATGAGAGTTGGTTTTGCAGACTCTTTAGACTCTGCACTTATTTGTTTACTTCCATTCCCAGAGCCCTTTAGTTACTATCATCAGGAAAATGCTGAAATATTAAGTAAGAGAATCTATGAAAAGATATAGATAGGCTAAAGGTTCAATTTTCATGATTTGTTGAGGAACTTTGACAACCAATTTGCATGATTCGTTAAAGGAAAGCCTGCTTCCTTTTGGTATTAAATTTTGTCTCAAATGGTTTATGTTTACCTAAAATGATGAAAATTTCTTCTTGTATTTAAGCCTTGTTTTCCATTTGAATTGTTTTATTAATTGGTTGTTTAAGCCCATAGGACTCTATTGTTTTGAGTGATAAATTCCTGCTATAATGCATAAAATGAGTTGTGTGACAGTCATTTAGAATTTATTTTGCCGTTTTAGGTTAAAATTTTGGTTTACGTTGCTCTTTATGAGTCATTGTATTGAGATTATTTGGTATTCTCATATTGAAATCTACTTGCTCTTGCTATAAACAGTGAGTTCTTTATCATATAAAGAGATAAAGAGAATCGCAGTTATGATATTTGGTATTCTAATGAGCCACAAATGATTGTTGATCAATTTTGTTTTCCTGGTTGTCTACAAATGTCCAGTTTTCTTCATGTAAAGAGAATCTCATTTATGATATTTGTTTGTTTCTAAATACATCTTTGTTAAAGTATTGGCCTGAGCTAATTCAATGGCATGTAATTGCTTAAATTGTTAATATGTTATGGTCTTATGGAGAAAAAACTGGACTTCAGAGTTCAGACAATATTTAGAGTAAGATCCCCACTATAATATTTACCTGGAGATGCATAACCTATTGTGCCTATGATCCCACTTGTGCTGAATTGATTTACATCGGCATTTTGACCCGAGTCAGACGGGAACTTTGCCAAAGTCACTAACAAGAGCAGTCAGATCATTGTCCAATAGAACATTGTTTCGCTTAGGATCACAGTAAACTATAGATGTATGGCATTGACTGTGAAGATAATGCAATGTTGAAGCCACATCTATTGTAATGTTTAATATGTGTAAGATGCTCAATCTCTTCTACAACATTTGTCCCTCCTTCGGTTGTAACCACTCTTCTAGGCTCCCATTTTCCATAAATGGATAAATGAGAGCTTTGAAATCATTTCCATCAAAATCAACACTTGAGCAAACTATTGAGATCTTCACTAGGTTCCAGTGCATTATGTTCCTCAAGGCTTCACATTCAGCCAAAAAGCTTTTTGAAGCACCCTTTTTTTCAAGTTTTAGTACCTTTGCTGCAATAATTTACATATATATAATATGCAAATGAATTTTCAACTTGCATAGAAGTATCTTTCAATGAACTGCTGGAATCTGGAATCTACAATTTGCAATTTACAGATTTATTATTCTCTATAACTGCTACAATGTGCAATCTGATTTGTTCTTCTATAACTGTTGCAATGTGAAACTTCTTGCCTCTTGATGGGTAATTAAATGAGATGAATTTAGACAAGTTTTAAATGTAAACTTTGCAATTAATTGTCTATGTTTCATATGTGTAGGTGTGCAAATTCAAGTGTTAAGCATGTTTAGTGAGAAAGGCCAACAAGAATGCTAAAGAAAGAAAAAAGAGAACAAAATGTACATTTGCTAAGCTATCTGCCCACGCGGTGGTCGTGTGCTCAAGTGTCCGGCAGCGCGCCCGCGTGGACACATTAAAGCAGCTACTGCCTCTCCGCGCACCGATCGCGCGCTTGGGTTTCCAGCGGCGCGCCCGCGCGGCGAGGAGGCGTGAAATCATTAAATGAAGGGTGTTTTTGGAATTTCGAAGAAAAACCCTATGCTATATGATGTTGGAGCTTTCCCCAAACCAGGGAGGCGAAGGGCAGAGAGGCGACGATTAGGAGAGGAAGGGGAAGACATGTTACACTACTCGAATCCAAAACGGAAGTTGGGATTCAAAGTTTGATGGCTATGTTTTCTTTTTCTCTTTTGTTCTTAGTAAACTTATTTTCATCCATGGAGTAGATTCTTAGAGGGTATTTGACAAACATGTTGTATTGATGAATCTGTTGGGATTTTGATTTTCATTCTTATGCTTGAACTTGTTATGGAAATTGGAATTAAATTGCAACCTGGTTCATTATTTTATTTAATCGAAAGAGGAGTATATTGGTGAATATTGTTGCATAGTTTGGTTGGATTGAATCGATATATTTTCTCTGAAGTAATCGAAGGAGCTTCTTGATAATTATTGATTAAATCTAAAGGAAAAATAGTTGAAGGACGTTACTTCCTTAAGAACAATCATTAACATGTTTTTGCATATTAGAATCACTTGGGTATAATTGGTTTATTCTTTAACTTGAGATTTACTCGGAAGAAAAATCTAAGGCTTAAAGGATACTCTAATAAGCTATCGAATTCGAGAGAATCGATAGAACTTTAGATGTGGTAAATGAATGAATCAAATCCTAACTATCATTATGCACTTGTTAGTCTTGTACCCTATTTTTAGTATTGATATTAATCTTCATAGTTTACCAATTGATTTTAATTATCATTTAGTCTATAAAAGTGGTTCATAACCCAATCAACTCTTTTCTTTTGATCACCTGAATAATAATTAGCAAGATTTGATTGAATTATTATTTGTACCAATCCCTGTGGAAACGATCTTTATACTATACTATCTTTGACTAGCGAAGCATTAAACTTATAGTGTGTTTGTGCTCGTCACCTCTTCTATAACTGCTGCAATCTGATTTGTGTAGCGAAATGGAGGTGATCAAATTTGAAGGGTCTCCGCAAGTCAATTTGATCCCATTGAAGTGGATGATGAAGAGTTTTTGACCTATTGTAAAAGTTTGAATACATTATATTTGATTTTGTGAAATATATTCATTGCTAGAATATATTGAACTATTGTAAGAGTACTTTTTGAACTATTGTGTACACATACTTAGAATATTGCTTTATAAGTATGTGTATGTACACAAGACATACTATATATCTTTTGAAGTTTATGGAAAATCTATAAATTTGAATTACATATTAGCTAATTTAATGCTTGAGATTATTTATTGCAAAATAATATTGGTGCTTCTAATTAGAAATTGTGGCATATAAATATTATATAGCCAAAATAATATTACCACACTTAAAAGTGTAGTCATAGGACTATAAATTGTGGTATGCACATGAGCAAGGACTACACTTCAAAGTGTTGTCATACATAAGATAGAGAAGGCAACACTTAATAATCGTGGGAAATATGGAAGCAAAGGCCACGCTTGAAAGTGTAGCTGATAAGGCAACACTTTTAAGTGTAGCTGCAAAGCGTGGCCTTTTGCCTTTTAGGCTACCCTTGAAAGTGTAACTGTTAAGGCAACACTTTTTTAAGCGTGGCCTTTTTGCCTTTTAGGATACGCTTTTAAGTGTAGCTGATAAGGCAACACTTGAAAAGTGTCGCCTAAACTCTAAGGTTACGCTCCTTTCGGCCACCCCTGGAAAAGCGTGGCTTAAAGTCAAAAAGTGTGGCCTTTTATCAAAGGCCATACTTTTTCATAGTTTAGGCCACACTTTTCTAGGGTGGTTATAGGCCTAAAATGTTGTAGTTATTGTGACCTTTCTTTATCCCTCCACTCATAACTTTCATGAAGTATGGTTTGCTTGAATAACCAACTTAGGCCAAAAGCCTAAGTTGGGGGTGTGATGAAAGAGAAGGAAAGTCAAGAAGTGTGAAAAATCCCCACTTGATTTCGGATTGTTTTGAAAAAGATGGAACTCCTGATTAATAACGTTTCAAAGACACTTCATCCAATTCTAAGCGTCAACGCTCGTTAATTAGTATAAAACCCAACTAAATGAGTTGGGGTCGAATCCCACAGGGAGCGGTATGTGTATGAGATTCAGTTTCGAAGTATGAACGTGTTCAAATTAGTCATAGGAATAAACATTATCGAATAAAGACATCATTCAAATCAGGGAGTGACACGAATGTCAAATGGAGGGTTTTGGTTTTAATTATCAACTATAAATAGTCACGAACGATAAAACTTAACAATAATGAGATAGGTTCTTGGGATGTGACAATTATAGGCTAATATAGACAAATGGGTAATTGAAACTATTAGAAAATAGCTAGATATTAGTGAGTAAGCTAGGCTATAGAGTAGATAAACTTTCTCTCGAACAATTTATCCCGAATCAAGTTGATTTCTCTCGAACATTAACAAGCATACAAAATAAGAACAACCCACACCTTAGTCCATTCATTCTCTCGAATTGAATGTGTGGGATTAGGTTTAGGATTCACTTTCTCGAGCTGAACCCAGGTCAACCCAATACCCACTAACCATCAATCAAAAACCTTAGTTCTAAAACCTCTCTTTCGAGCAAGCCAAGAACACAAAGCTAAAACTGCATTTGCAACTACATTTCTTAAATTAAACCACAATTAATGAGTAAACTCATTTCTAAATAGCATTTAAACTAACAATTAGCAATACCCATAAACTAAATCAGCCCATAATCACATAATCACACCCCCAAGAATTGGGTTTTTAGCTAGACATCATAAAAAGGGAAAAACCGTTACCAGATTGATTATCCATCAACTAGGTAAGAGTAGATTTGTCCTTGAAATGCTTCAATTCGAAGAATATTAAAGACCCACTTCCAATTTCTTAAACGTGAAAAACTTCAACTCTTCAAAGCTTAGGAAAAAGTAGAGAAAACTTGTCTCCTAGTTCAAAACTCAGAAATAGATTTTTTTTAAATATGTGTGCTAAGATAAGATTAGATATCTAACTAAATGTTCAAAAATGTATTTATAGTCGCCGAAAATGTGTTGCAAAGAGTAACTCGGTGAATTAAGTTGGGCTCGGCAAACCACTTGGCGAGTCGCCCTTTGGTCAGTTCCATCGCCCTTCTGCCTTGGCATTCAACATCCTCAAGGTTTGTAACTTAGGGCAATCTAGCACTGCATCGCGGAACTACTGGGCGATCCATCGACTGCTCCTTTCCATCGCCAACTTGATTCTTTCCTTTAGGGCTTCGCACACTAGAACTTTAGGTGGTCAAATAACCATTCGGCGATTCGCCAAGAGAACTTGGCGATCACCGGACTTTCTTTATTCATTCTTTCTGCCTATTTTGTTCATTTTGGCTTCTTAGTGTATAAACTTGAAAATCAAGGGTTTTACATCAGTTATTGGCACAAAATAAGCATTTGAGGACACTAATTCTATATAAACAAAGCCCTAAATTAGTCCAAATCTTTGACTCATCAACACACCCAACTTAAACGTTTGCTTGTCCTCAAGAAAAACTCAAATTCATCAGTTTAAAAAGGATGTCTCAAATTGTGATATACAAGACTCAATCATGAAGGCACACAACAAGAATCAACTTAATCGTGCAAGGATCAATTGTGCACTCAAAGATTCAAGTTCTGACTTACCATTATCAAAGACTCTCAAGTTCACAATACTTGCTTGAAAGGAAAGTTCAAGCTCAACAAAGGTACTCAAATGCCCTCATAACAAGGATGATTCCATATTCACACACAATTCTTCAACAATTTATAGCTCCGGAATCATATTCAACTCTGACACTCACAAAGATGAACACATGCATGACTTCACCCATAGGTTTAACCTTATTTTACAATCAAAATTTGTTTCAACTCACTCAAGATGAAAAAGGTTGTTTCAAGGCTTGTAATGGGGCTGAGTGTAAAGGTATGGTCATTTAGGCTCATTGGCTGCTATCCTCATGAAATGTGGTATGAACATCACTTTCTTTCCTTTTCTTCAACATTTTCACTCATGCTCAAAATTCACCCGATTTTTCACTTCCAATGGAATACCGTATACCCTATTTCTTTTGCAACTTTTACACTTTATTTCACAACTTTTTCATCCCTTTTTTTAATCTTCTTCTCTTTCTCTTTTTATTGTATGGAGGGGTTCTATCTTTTTCAAAACCATGGGTCAAGGGGGACTTCTTTGCACTTCTTGATTTACCTTCTCTTTTCACCACACCCACAACTTAGGCTTTTGGCCTAGGTTGGTTGTTCAAACACACCACGCTTCGTGAGGATTATAAGTGAATGGATAAAGAGGGGCCACAATTGCATCAAGTTTCTTCCAAGAAAAGGATAAGTCTTAGAAAGGGTTCAAGCATAGTTCACACACTCACAAGGTTGCCACAAAAGAGGTATATTGTCAAATTGTTTCATTCTTCAAAATTGTTGCCTAAGATCATTTCAAGAGCTTGCATAACTTAGTCAACCGGACCTATGGGGCAAATTCCAGGTGTCATCACACAAGGTTCACGGTAAGCTCATCACACAAGGCATTGGCACCAATATCAAACAAGACTCCACACTTTCACTAGTGTGCAATGTTCATCACAAGAGACTCATTCGATAATCGGCTAGTCACAACGAGATGCAAAAAGTCCACATATTATCTATGCAACTTCATTTGGCCTCATTGTAGCCGCGCATTCATTTTTTTATTAAGAGTACTATTTAAGTCATCTGTATTGATCATGACCGATACTAAATTTTCACAAAAATAGCCACAATCACACACAAGAGGTGGTAAAAATTTTAGAAAGGGTCAAAAACCATTTGCATTCATAATGAGGAGCCACAAGCTCAAAATCCACAAGACAATATCAAAAAACAATTTAAATACAAAACCAATAGTATACACACAAGATAATCACAAGAGGTAGTATACACACAAGATAGTCACAAGAGGTAGGTATAGAAATACCTCACTCCCTCCCCTCCCCCATAAATAAAAAGGCAGTTGTCCTCAAATGCATAAAACAATAAAAAGTCAATAAAAGTGACATAGAGGGAGATAAAGAAGGGTCCTATCTACACAGTTACTCCATCTGTCAGGGCATTAGTGCCCAGTGTAACATCAGGAGTAGCTCCACTAGGATCAGCCATAGGTGTGCCTGCCAATGATATCTTCACGGATGAATCCACCATAGGCTCCTCAACCTTTGTAAGGCCCTCATAAGTAGCCTCCTAATCAATACCAAGCTGCTCCTTATCAGTCTCAACCTCGAACTCAGCAACAGCCATTTCCTCAACTCAAACCTCATCTCTGGTGGTAGCTAGAGGCATATCCATATTAGTTGGCATATCGAGGATCTCCACAATCCCAAAAATCATGGACATATCTGTGGACTTCAACTTGTCCACGTCCTTCATCAGCTCAATAATTTCAGGCTTTAGAGTCGTCACCTCCTCAGTGGCCCCCTTGCCTTGCTCACACACTGTTATCCTTGCCGCAAGGGCCTGAATAGACACACTAAGGGGTGTCACAACAGCAATAAAGGCCCTCTCAATAATCCTAGAGACTGTGGCCTCAAGCCTTGAGGCACGCCTATCAGCAGAATAGGCTAGATGTCCCATCTCTAGTATCGCCGCTTAGGTGAGTTGAGGTCGGGAAGTAGCAGCAACAGTAGCACCAGACCTAGGGAGCAGGGAAGTTGTTGAGGAAGTAGGAGTCACAGAAGGGACAACACTAGATATACCTGAAGGCCCAGGGGCCGAAGTAGGCAATATTGCCTCTACATGTAATGTATCATTATCAACAACCAGGGAGGTGTTCACTGGGACTGCCTTCTTCTTCTCAGCCTCATCTTTCAAATACTCAGCCTCAATCCGCCGGATGTCGGTACAGTATATGGGAGTCACTTCAACATCTTTCTTTGTATCACGAGTCACCCGGGCTCATCTGCACAACTTGGTGATCAACACCTGAAATGGGAGTGAAGTTTGATGCTGCCTAGCTCTCATGGCCATCTCTTGGCCAACAATCATGCCCAAGTTGAGACTGCTCCCATCAATAATGAAACCAAGACAGGCTGCCTTCGTGTGGCACTGATTACAATCATTCGGGGATGGCATGATAGTGCTGCTGATAAAGCAAAACCATTACCTCACTACTACTTTGACGTATTTCTTTTCTATGGGCATTCCAGCCTCCAATCACCGAGGAGTACCATCAGATATAATAGGGGCCAACAACCTTTTTAGAGTCTCCAATGACTTTGTCTTGATCATGTATTGATAGTCATCTGAGATGTTGCTAGTGCACTCCAAAACTATGTTGATGTCATCACTGTCACATTTTACCTTTCTTGCCCCTGACGACCACATACTCAACTGGTTTGAAAGTTGCAGCCTTCCTCTTTTCTTGTTGTACTAGAGATCTGTAGGTTGTGTAAAACTTCCAGATCCAATTTGGAATGTAGGGGCCATGGGGTTTTGTGAAGATCTAAAACTTGTGAGACCTCAAGGTGCGATAGATTTCTGGATATCTATTTATCACTCCATCTGTAGACAGTCTCTTCTCTTCAAGGATGGTCCTCAATCTCTCAGCCTTCAGTCTGTTCCTCGACCGGGGAAGAGGTTCTTGTGCAGGTGGTCCCTGGACCATAGTCTGGTATATGACAGGAGGAGGAGTAGCAGTTTGGGGCACTCTAATCCTAGACGGATCATGCATCCTCTTGGATCGCAGCTCAGCTTGTCAGGCCAATAATAGGTCATCATCCTCAGGCTCAAAGATGGTAGCCTGAGGGTCCTGGTGCTCACCCTCACTGTCATAAGTGGTGAGGTGAGTGGCATATATTCCATCACTGTAGGAGTTTACCTCCGGTGATGCAGAAGCAAGTGCCTTGCCCTTCCCACCTGTGGTAGGAAGTTTTGTTGCCTTTGCCCGGGATGCAGTTGCATCCTCCTCTATGGTAATTCCCTTTGCTATTATGCGGGGCGGCATGTCTCGACCTGCTACTTTTGGTGTAGCCATATCTGCAAAAACATCGTAGAATGTTAGTAACAGTTTAAGAAAATTTGCAAAAAATAAGCTGCAGGAAGACTCGCTGAACCGATCGGCAAGTTGCCAAATCGAGCTCGCCAAAAGAATTGGCTCAAAAATTTCCCAGAAAAATGGCATGTCGGACATGAGAAAGGATTTTCAGCAAATCGTTGACATCATTCAGTGAGCACAGATGAGCCCGCCAAAAATCACAGTGTGTTTTAGGGGTTAGGGGCGCAGAAAGGGTGATCAATGAAGACTTTCGGTGAACTTAGACTACTCGGCGAACTTAGGCTACTTGCCGAAAGTTACAGAATCAAAATCAACTAAAGAATGAAATTAAATGCGATCAAAGGGGATTTCAGCGAACCGCCGAGTGGTTCGGCGAGCTCGACCCAGCTCTCCAAACTGCCCGACGTGCCTATTCTCAACCCCAACTTCCAAAATCAACCCCACAGCCCCTGAAAATAAAATCAAACCACACACATTCTCAATTAAGTCGAGACCCATTAGACCCATTAGATCCATGCCACAGGGATACTCAGACTTTCCCTGGTTTGGCAAAAATTGACCATTTGATGACTTTAGCCCTTAAGAATGACGTCGAACGCTCCATCATTGGGCAAATCATGTCATTTAGCACAATTTGGGTTACGCAGATTTCACCCGACTAGACTCAACAACAATTAAGCACAACCCACAAGATTACGAACAATTTTAAAGCATGAAATTCGGGAAATCAACAACTTAGGCAATTTTGGCATAATATCAAAATTAAAATTGGCAAACTAGCACTCATTCATGATTTCAGAGAGGCCCAGCACACATCAACAAATTTTATAACAAAGCATTTGAGTTTAACTGTTATTTAAGAGTTCGTGGTTCGGAAAAACCAACCTTTATGCCAAAAGATGAATTTGTAAAGCTAGGCAGCAAAGTATCTAACTCTGAACATAAGATCGACGACCAAAAAGTGGTAAAATGCAAAATATAGGCAATATAAAGTGTAGGTGTGATTTTATGAAGTTAAAAAGTGATGGAATGTGAAAGAGTTTGAAAGTTTAAACCTTTGGCCTTTTAAAACCGTTCAGTTCGCACCCTTTCGGTGATGTTATTTCTCCTTGCCAAACCACTCAGATACACGCCAAGTGGTTACTTGCCTCACCAATTTTTACCCGACCTTCAGTTAAGTTGGGGGTTGGGGTTCCAAACGGCGAACAAAAGTCGGGCTCGCCAACCTTTTCGGCAATTCACCGATTTGTCCATGGGCCCGCCAAGTTTTACAAACTCCATCTTCATGATTTCTTGAGTCCAATGGCGGTCCAAGTGGGGTTCGCCAACCTCTTTGGTGAGTCAACAACTGGACATTTTGTTCACCAACCTGCACTTTTCAAACACATTCTACACTCCAACCTGCACAATTAACACACGTTATTTCAAAAACAAAAAGAAAGCAAAGGATAACTTGGGTTGCCTCCCAAGCAGCACCTTAGTTAACATCGTGGCACGACGCAAGTCCCCACTCAAACTTCATTCATGGGGTTTGCCATAGTATCACTATGTAACCCCCCTTGTTGTCTCGGGTTTACATGAGAAGAAATTTACCCCATTTGGGTCTCCAACTGCTTGATTGAGACGGAATGAGAGGTCACCGTCTAGTTAAGGGTCGATACATCTTTCTTCATCTCCTTCAAAATTTTATTGAACCCTTCAACCTTGTTGAGAATACGAGAGAGCATATCCTCAGCCCGGCCACCCTCAGAATCTTTGGGCTTTTGACGCTCGTGGGGAGGAACATACCTATCCTTCTCTCCATCTCTTTCCTTCCAAGTAGGGTTACGATCCCTCCACTCTCTATCATGGTCTCTCCAGCCGACATCCCTGTTACAACCTTGGTTACCACCCGACCTTGGGTAGTTTGTACGATAACCACCTCCTTGGTTGGCTAGGAAGTTCACTTCATCGTTGTACAATGCTTCAAACTTGGCCTCATCGGGGTTTACACACCCAACACCTACAACATTTACACTTCTAGAACCAGCTCCCATGAGATTCTTGGCTAAAATGTCAAGTTGGGTCATAATCTTTTCCATGTTTTGGTCCCTCTCTTGATCTTTCTCAAGCTTCTCCTTTGACAATTTAAAAGTGAGAAGGGAGACATGATCTTTACGGGTATACCATGCCCGGTTAATTTTGGTCAGAACATCCAAGAGAAGGGTTGCGATAACGTAAGGTTGTTTCATTAAAGCTACCAGAGAAATTGATCATCTACTCCCTTGTTCATCAAATCAAGGCTTCGATAAAAGTATTGCAGCAAAATGTTGTCGGGAAAACCATGAGTTGGGCATTGCAGCACCAACTTCTTAAATCATAGCCAAGTCTCATGGATTGGCTCACCCTCCAAATGCTTGAAGCTTTGGATGTTGTCCCGAAGAGTCATGATCTTCGAAGAGGGAAAGAATCGCACTTTAAATGCGGTAATGACCTCCCATTAAGTGATAGAATTTCTTAGCAACTCAGCCAACCACTTGCACGCTTCTCCCAGTGAAGAAAATTAGAACAACCTCATCTGGACCGACTCTTGAGATATGTTCTTAAAGGAGAACGGCCAGCAAACATCAACAAAGTTCCTTATATGCTCATAGGGATCCTTATGAGCTAACCCATCAACCAACCCTTTCAACTGTAAGAGCTGCAACATGGTGCTTGCAATGTGGAACACAGCGTTCCCTTCGGCAGGAGGCAAGCAAATGGCACAAAATCCACCCACTAGATTTGTGTCATTAACATTCATTTCATTTACATCATTAAGGTTTTCGATGTCATCATGGTGGCCCACTTGGCTACTTTTGCTTCTGTTGACACTCATTTCCTCTATTTTAAAACAAACAACACAAAACCAAAACAGAAAATAAGTAGATTCAACTACGACTAAAAAGAACGAAACTTCACTTCACCAAAATAATCTTAAACAACACCACTCCCCGACAGCGGTGCCATTTTGAATAATAATGTTTCAAATACACTTCATCAAATTCTAAGCGTCAACGGTCATTAATCAGTATAAAACCTAACTAAATGTTTTGGGGTCGAATCCCACAGGAAGCGGTACGTGTTTTAGATTTAGTTTGGAAGTACGAACGTGTTCAAATCAGTCATAGGAATAAAAATTATCGAATAAAGGCATCATTCATATCAGAGGATGACACGAATGTCAAATGGGGGGTTTTGGTTTTAATTATCAACTACAAACAGTCACATATAGGAAAACCTAATAATAATAAGACGAGTTATTGGGATGTGATCGATAATAGGCTAATATAGACAAATGGGTAATTGAAACTATTAGAAAATAGCTAGATATTAGTGCGTAAGCTAGGCTATAGAGGAGATAAACTTTCTATCGAACAATTTATCCCGAAACAAGTTGATTTCACTCGAACATAAAAAAGCATGCAAAATAAGAACAGCCCACACCTTAGTCCATTCACTCTCTCGAGCTAAATGTGTGGGATTAGGTTTAGGATTCACTCTCTCGAGCTGAACCCAAGTCAACCCAATACCCACTGACCATCAATCAAAAACCTTAGTTCTAAAACCTCTCTCTTGAGCAAGCCAAGAACACAAAGCTAGAGATGCATTTGCAACTACAATTCATAAATTAAACCACAATTAATGATTAAACTCACTTATAAATAGAATTTAAACTAACAATTAGCAATACCCATAAACTAAATTAGCCCATAATCAGATAATCACACCCCAAGAATTGGGGAATTAGATAGACATCATAAAAAGGTAAAAAATCATTACCAAATTGATTATCCATCAATTGGGCAAGAGTAGATTCGTCCTTACAATGCTCCAATTCAAAGAATCTCAAAGACTCACTTCCAATTTCTCAAAAGTGAAAAACTTCAATTCTTCAAAGCTTACGAAAAACTAGAGAATACTTGTCTCCCAGTTCAAAACTCAGAAATAGATTATTTTTTTTAAATCTGTGTGTAAACATAGGATTATATCTCTAACTAAATGTTCAAAAAATGTATTTATAGTCGCCAAAAATGTGTTGTGAATAGTCACTCGGCAAAGTAAGTCGGGCTCACCGAACCACTCGACGAGCAGCCCTTTGGTCAATTCTGTTGCCCTTCTGCCTTGGCATTCAGCATCCTCAAGGTCTATAACTTTGGGAGATCTAGGACTGCATCGCGGAACTACTCTGTGATCCGCTGACTGCTCATTTGCATCGCCAACTTGATTATTTCCTTCAGGGCTTGGCACACTGGAACTTTAGGCGGTCAAATAGCAATTCGGTGATTCGCCAAGTGAACTTGGCGATCACCAAACTTCCTTCTTCATTCTTTCAACTTGTTTTGTTCCATTTTGCTTGTTAGTGTCCTTTCTTTGTTCCTCGATCCATAAACCTAAAAATTAAGGGTTTTAGATCAGTTATTGGCACAAAATAAGCATTTGAGGACACTAATTCTATATAAACAAAGCTCTAAATGAGTCTAAATTTTGGACTCATCAAACCCTCCATGTAAAAAAAGAAAAGAAAAGATAAGAAAATGACTGAAAAGAGAGAGAGTTGTGAAATAAAGTGTGTGAAAAGAATGAATAATGGAGTATTCGGTGATTCATGATAAGTTGAATAATGGGGTGGAGTTCGAACATGTTTGAAATGTTAAATAAAAGAAGGAAACTGATGTTCAGGCCATACATCATGAAGGTGGAAGCAACTAAGCCTAAATGACCATACATTTACACTCAGCCCCATTACTAGCCTTGAAAAGACCTGTGTGATCTTGAGTGAGCTGAAACGAATGTTGACTGCAAAATAAGGGCAAACCTGTGGGTGAAGTTATGCATGTATTCATCTTTGTGAGTGTGAGAGTTATATGTGTTTCCAGGAATTTAAATTGTAGAGAAATTTTGTGTGAATATGGAATTATCTTTGTTGTGAGGGCATTTGGATACCTTTGTTGAGCTTCAACTTGCATTTGAAGCAAGCATTGTGAGCTTGAGTACTCTTGATGATGGTGAGTCACAATTTGAAACATTGACTGCATAATTGATCATTGTATAAGTAATTTGAACCTTATTGTGTGCATTTATGTTAAGTCTTATGCGGCACTATTTGTAGACATCCTTGTTGAACTGATTAATCTTGAGTTTTACTTGAGGACAAGAAAAAGGTTAAGTTGGGGGTGTTTGTAACACCCCTGAAATTTCGTAGGTTGAACTAGGGCCTAAACGTAGTGTCAATGAGGTATAAAATGACTTCCCCTAAGATAGTAGACCATCTAGGTGTTCTATGGTGGTCTATGAGTTAAGGCCTAAGGGAGGAGTGCCAAACAAAAGGGGCAAGCCAAGGCCTAAGGCCAAGGCTGCCCCAAATTTGGAGCTACTGCCTCAAACTCCACAGCCATCACCACAGCTCGTGGTGATGACCACGGATCGTGGGAGGTTTCGTGGAGTTTCCTTGGTCAAGGGAGAAGGACCTCCAAGTGTCCCAAACACTGCCTCACCCTTCACGAGAGGGACCACGCTCGTGGTCCACTTCACGGCTTGTGAAGATGGGAGTGGAGTTCTCTTAGCTTTTAGGGAGTTGGGGGTTGTTAGGGTTGCTACTTCCCAAGGCACCACAGGTACCACTACGGGCCGTGGTGCACTTGACGAGGGAGAGGGATGGCTCGTGAACATCACTTGGCACCAAGGCTTGAAGGCCTTGCCTCCACAAGGCCAAGTCATGACCAAGACCATCACCACGGACCGTAGTCATGACCACGGATCGTGGGAGGCTCCGTGGTCTTGCCTTGGCCAAGTATTGGCTTGTGCACGAAAGGGGAGCCACTGCCTCCAACACCACGGGCAGTACCACGGCCCATGGTGCATTTTCACGGTCCGTGAATGTTGGCCGTGGTCCCTAACGGGGACCATTTAAATGAGGAGTTTTGGAACTTTTCCTTTTAAGTCCTATTTAAGTAGGGGTGTTTTGGGTGTTTTTAGAGGTTAATTATATATTAGTTTTTAAGTCTAAATTCACAAGTTTTGGTCATCATACCCAACACCCAATTGAAATCAAAACTCTCCCACTTCTCTTTAAACTTTCTCTCTAAAAACCTTAAAAGGAGAAGAATACATTAGAGCTAGGGTTTCAAGGTTCTTTCCCAAATTTGCTTGGAGTTTCTCCATTAATTCTCAAGGAATCAACTAAGGTATGGTTGCTTATCACTCTTAGGATTCCTTTCCCCAAGGTCCCTTCAAGATGAATTTCAAAATCTCCAATTTCTAGGTTTTCAATCCAAAAACGTGGGTCTTCTTTCTAAAGTGAAATTTATGTTATAAACTGAATTTTATTGATGTTATATGAACAATTATGAATGAATTTATGTTGTATTTGTGGTTTCTTGAAGAATTCCCCATGAGACCCATGTTTCTCCTCCTTTTCCTAATTCTAACCCTAGTTTGTGTTGGATATTGAGTGAAGGCTATGAATCAAATGTGATGTTATGTAGTTCATGTTTGTATGATGATTCCACCCTAGGTTATGTATAATTTCTATGAAATTAGGGTTGAGACTTTGAATGAAGCCTTGAAGGCTATGAAGGGAATATGTCAATTGCTTATGTTGATGTTGATTATGTATTACTTCATGAATTACCTTGTATTATGTATTGGTCATGAACTGATTGGTGATTGAAGTATGAATGTCCTAGGAAGGGAAAGAAGGTATAAAGGTTAATTTTTCTTTGAACTCAAGTATGAAAGGTGAACTACTTAGATTGTAATGATGCTATACCTAATGTGTTGTTGTGATGTTGATGACCTAGTTTCCTCATCCTTAACCCTTTACACTTGAATTAGCTATGAAGTATGTAGGTATATGATGGTATGATTGAAAGATAGTTCTCATGATTGTAGTGTAATGTAAAGTGAAAGGTTTACTCACTTGCTAAGTGTCTCTAAAGTGAAAGGATTGTTATTCACTTATGAACACATATGAGCTATTATAGCAAGATGTTTTCATAAGAGTCTAGTAAAGACTAATGTGAACTTATGTGAAGACTAAAGATGATTACAAAAGGGAATTAGATACTTAGCACCGAAAGGGCATGTAAATGAGATGGGGGTCTCACGTTTAGTAAGTCCGGTTCCCCACATGGGTTTCCTCACGTTTAGCAAGTCCGGATTACCCACAGTATGTGTTGTTTCATGAGATGGAAATCCCCACGTTTAGTAAGTTAGGATTTCTAGGAGCAATCTCCTTGATCCTTAACTATGTGCCCACATAGGACTTTAGCTTAGTGGATCCACCTAGATAGCTATGTACGAATGGTTACACCTTAGGCAAGTGTTAACCCTCTCTTTTCGGTGTGGGAGTAGAACACCGGATTCCATGTAGCTCTCATGGTCTATGTCGGTTATGGCAATATCTCCCTAATATAAAACTAAATGAAGGTATGAAAGGTGTGAACTCTTACTAGGGCTTTCTTGCTACTCCCCGTCAATGGCACCATTTTGATTAACGTATCAGGACATTTCATCCAATTCTAAGTGTCAACGATCGTTAGTCAGTACAAAAACCCAACTAAATGAGCTGGGGTCGATCCCACAGAGAGTAGTTTATCCTTCAAATTCAATGATGAAAATATGACAACAATCTCGTTAATTGAACACTTGTTGCACCTTTTTGGTTTTAGTTTCAAATATCAAATTATGATTATCACTCTGATTTCACACTTCAACACAAAATGATCAAATAGTAAGGTAGAACTTGGGGAATTGACCAACCAATTATTAAATTTTAACTTAGTGGATGAACATTGATGCTCGCAATAGGATAATTTGTCGTGGGTAGGTAGGACCATATGTAAAGTAATTTTCTCTCAAATAATTACCTTTTCTATGTTGAATTCTCTCGAACTTCAACACTAATTAGAAGTTGCCCAGCCCTTGTCCTCATCAAATCCACTCTCACGAGCTAGATACAAAGGATAGATCCCATGTTTCACTTTCTCAAGTTGAAATCATCGTAACCCACTAATAAAGATCCTAAGTTTTCTACTTTGGTTCTGCACTTCTCTCTCGAGCAAGCCCAAAACACTGAACTTGTTACACTAATCATGCAAGATGACCTTCAAACGCAACAGCAACTCAGACCCACTTTAAATTAACGCCATTATTAGCAAACCAACGACACCCACTTAGTAAAACTCAACAATTTGGTTTCATAGTCAAAACCCCAAGAGAAGGGTTTTAGCCACTCATAGCAAAAGTAGGAAAATCAACATCTGCCATGTTTTCCATGGTTGGGTAATTGAAATTTGAAAGTTGAAGTTTACTAAAATCTTCTCTATTACAAAATCTCAAAAAAAAATCTTGCAAAAGTCACTTAGAAAATCCCAATGGTAATGTCTTTTCCCTCTATTTTTTATTTCTCCCCTTTCTGAATGCTTTCACTCTCCAGCAAAAATCAATTTAAACAAGTCTGAAGTGAGACCGTTTAAGACCGATCGGTGAGGTAAGTCGGGCTTCGTCGATTGTTCGGTTACTCGTCGACTATCCTTCATTTCGCCTTCAATTTTCTCTCTTTCTTGGTTCAGTTACTGTAACTTTAGGAGATAGAGTGGCAATTTGGCGATTCGCCGAGTGACATTGGCGATCACCTGGCCTTCATTTTTTCATTCCTTTGGCTCATTTCGTTCCTTTTGCACATTAGTGTCCATGCTTTGTTCCTCAATTCACATACCCTGAAATCAAGGATTCATATCAGTTATTGGCATAAAAAAAGAAATTTAGGACACTAAATCTATTAAAATAAAGTCCTAAATGAGTCCAAATCATGAACCATCAGTTACTTGCAATCGTTCAAAGACGAGAAACAAGGTATGTAAAGCTAAAACCTCCTTCATTGTTAAGTCACACCATAAAGTCACTTGTTTCTTGAGTAAGAGTTTACATGTGTTATTTGAAATAGGTAAGTAGAGCCTTCATTAGAATATGTCGAGTACATTCCTACATGCCTTTTTAAAAAAAAATTAGAAGTCATTCCTACATGCCTATCCCAACCACTACTTATACTCTTTTTCCACTCTAAACTGCTTTTCCCCACATTTCACATGTCTACGTGTTATGTCATAATATTCATATTACTCCTTCTCGTCGAGTATCCATAGTGTCTGGTATGACCGTGTCTTTACTTGAAATCTCTAGAGGTCACATACTATGGTTGTCAGGTGTTGCAAATAAGAATAATATGTCATATTCAAGTTGCATTGGTATACTGATCACCTAGAGACATAATTATAGATTAGAATAAAATAGTAGCAATCAACTAGATATATATTTATGTTTACAGAAATAATGTTAGCTGCTAAATGGATAAATGATATTATTTGCATGTCATAGGCCTTTAAGGCATCACTTGATAAAAATTATCCTTTGCGATGGGAGGTATTCATAGCTTTTGCTTAACGAATACGCGTGATGTTATTCTATTAATAGAATTGAGACCAAACCATTTATATTGAGCCCAAAAATGTGGCGTACCCGCCCTTGTGGCATTATTTTCATTTGATAATCAGCAGTGAAGGATTTAAACTTGGAGATTTATGCGGAATTATACGTACCTTCTTGTTGTAGGATCAAGTGATGTCACCACCAACTGCCGAATTGGTTTCTTACAAGATCACTATGTAGTCTTGTACTGTTTTCCACAACTACACTATTTATCTAAGAAACTCCTTTCTTGTGTTGTTTGTGTTTTTGTTTGGATGACCCCAAGTCCTCCCTTTTATAGGACAAAGGTTAAGACTTGTAACTCTTATTCATTTAACAGTTACATCACCCCTTATCCTATAACTCCCACTCCATTCAAGAATACATAAGTATTCTTCTTTTACTATAGGGAGTTATTTAGTGGAGTTGTAACTTACTTCATGAATGAAGCAAGTTACTAGTCAACCCATCAATGGGTGTATCTATTTCCAACATCTCCCACTAACACATTATGGGATGAAACACATAGGGCTTTGCATAGTAAATTACTTTAGACAAACACTAAGTTTGGGAGCTCTTACACTAGAAATCTTTTTTCTTGATCATCATAAGATACTACCACCCTTTTATGATCATTTAAGATATATTATCATGTCATATAAAGTGCCTTAGATGCCTACACATGTCTATATACACATATGGCTTATTTTACATAATGGACTGGTCTCAGACACAAGCATGATGTGTATATATTTGCCTTGATCTGCCTTTTGCCCACATATCACTAAGATCAGGATTAATTGCTTTCCTAGCATTACTCCTTCATGTCGCATTTTCATAACCGTTAGATTCATAATAAATTAGCATACACTAACCCATCACCTCATGATATTGTTAAAGTCATAAGGGAACTAGTGAAAAAAAATGTTTCGAGGTCTCACATAAAAGTGAAGTGGGGTGTATTCACTTACCTTTCAATTTGTGGCAATGAAGCACATGCAGTATGAAATGCATGTTACAGTATGCCTCTGATTCCATCAGAGTATATGTCGATTTTCATTTCTTTACACCATACAAATCTTGGTCCAAGTAAATCATTTACTTGACCTGAGTTATACCACTCTATTGGACTTTTAGAGGAGATCTCACATTTGGCTACAGGTATTATCGGAAGTGGGAATCCATAATTTTGATCCTTTTTTACATTTCTCTTAGATCTCATCCTAGTCTTTTAGTAGGGTGACTTTCAATAATATGTTCTTAATCGAAGGTGCCACATTTATTAGCTATCTTTTTTAGTGCTAAGAAACACAAATGTCTCATCTTGGCTCGCTTTCCATAAGCGCCCAAGGCTGTTGCTCATGTGAGAATGCCAACCTTATCAACTTCTACGACATACTCTAATATTGTGAATGTGCAAATCAATAATAATGTATGAAATGACAAGAAAAACATCAAAAAGAAATCCATACATTATGATCAAGATGTTAAAATAAGGAAATATATCATTTTACATCCCACGCAAGCCTAGAGATTTCACAAGTTTAACAAAGACATCTCTGGGTATTGGCTTTGTTAAGGTATCCACTACCATCTTGTGCGTAGAAATGTAATGTAAAGTGATTTCCTTACGTGCTATGATGTCTCTAAAAAAATTATACTTTGTATCTATGTACTTAGTCTTACTATGATACTTAGGGTCTTTAGTATAAGCCATTGTTGCTTGGCTATCACAAAAAATTTGCACTGCATCCATTGGCCAGCCAATGATCCCTAAGTGTTCCATGAACCTTTTTAGCCATACAACTTCTTGTACCGCTGCAGAGCATGCAATG
Source organism: Solanum verrucosum (assembly GCF_900185275.1). NCBI lineage: Eukaryota > Viridiplantae > Streptophyta > Magnoliopsida > Solanales > Solanaceae > Solanum > Solanum verrucosum. The sequence goes on from NW_026020409.1 coordinate 1,362,624, forward strand.
AACTCTGCTTCCATATTTGATAAAGATATACATGTTTGTTTCTTGCTACTCCATTAAATGGTACCATTGTTAAGCAAAAAAACATAACCAGAAGTGGACTTTCTTTCATCCAAGTCTCCACCCCAGTCACCATCAGAGTAGCCCACCAACTGTAAGTCACTTCCTTGATAACATAATTTGTAATCAACAGTGCCCCTTAAGTATCTCAAGATTCTCATAACAACTTTCCAATGTGTTTGTCCTGGATTGGATTGATAACGACTAACAAGACCCACTGCATAACAAATATTGGGACGTGTACACAACATTGAATACATTAAACTCCCAATTGCACTTGAATATCGGACCCTCTTCATGGCGTCTTTTTCACTTTGAGTTTTGGGACATGTTTCAAGGCTTAAATTTTCACCTTTAGCTATAGGGGTGTCTATTGATTTACAGTCTCTCATCTTGAATCGTTCAAGAATTCTTTCAATGTATGATTCTTGTGATAAAGCTATTAAATTCTTTTAGTGGTCTCTATGAATTTTAACTCTAAGGATGAATTTTGATTCTCCAATGTCCTTCATTTCAATTTAGGGACAACCAACTCTTGCCTTTACAAAAGTAAGACTATTTCCAGCTAATAGTATATCATCCACATAAAGGGACAATATCACAAAATCAGTTTCAGACCGCTTCGTATACACACAATGATCTTCATCAATCGTATTAAAGTTGTAAGACGTAATAGCGCAATGAAATCTTAGGTACCATTGCATAGATGATTGTTTTAGTCCATAAATAGACCTTTGAGCTTGCAAACTTTTCGCTCTTGACCATTTTGGATAAAACCTAATGGTTGTTCCATATAAATTTCTTCATCTAGTTCCCCATTGAGAAATGTAGTCTTTACATCCAGTTGATGTAACTCCAAGTTCATACTTGCAACTATAGCTAGAATCAATCTAATAGAGCTAAATCTCACAACTGGAGAGAAAGTATTTTCATAATCAATGCCCTCTTGTTGTTTGTACCCTTTAGCCACCAAATGAGCTTTGTAGCGTTCAATTACACCATCCACCTTTCTTTTAATTTTGAGAACTCATTTATTCCCAATTGTCTTTCGACTTTGCGGAAGGTCAACCAAATCCCAAACATGATTTGTCCTCATGGACTCCATTTCTTCTTTCATTGCTTATATCCACTTATCCTTAGCAGGGCCTGAAAAAGCCTCTTGAAATGAATTAGGCTCTTCATCATCTTGCAGAGTAACTATTAATGCTTCCCCTTCGATATGAAACTGATGTTGGGGAATAGTTCCTCGTGTACTCTTCCGCACAATTGTCTATTGTGAAATATTCTCTAAATGAGTAAGTCTTGCACTTGGATCAACAAGAGAAGGTACAACTTCTTGTTCCTCACTTCTTTGATCTTGAAGATTTTCTTGATGACCCACAACTTCATAAAATGACACAGTTCTATCGATATCACCCTTACTAGGAAATTCAGTCTCTAAAAATGTGGCATATCGTGACTCAAGCTCTATTATACTTCCATCTTCATTTTCTGAAGATATAACTCTTTGATTGTTGTGAACAGCTAATGAAGATGCATTTCTTTCCCCTAGGGCCTAACTTCCCATATTTATGAGAAGAATTATGCACATATGTTGTAGACCCCAGGGTCGCAATATATTTAAGTCAGGTTTTCTACCCGTCCATAATTCATTGGGTGTGGAAACAATGGACTTAGAGGGCATACGGTTAAGCACAAAAGCTGCAGACATCAATGCGTCTCCCCAAAAGGAAATTGGCAAGTTAGCCTGCGCCATCATAGACCTAACCATTTCAAGCAAAGTTCTATTTCTTCGCTCAACTACCCCATTTTGTTGAGGAGTGTATGGAATTTTTTATTATCTTACAATTAATTTTTCATCACATAGATCCTTTAATTGATCTGATAGATACTCACACCCACAATGAGTTCTTAAAGCTTTTATTCTTAAGTTTAATTGATTCTCCACCAAATTCATAAATTGTCTAAAGCATTCCAATGCTTCTGACTTATGGGAGATCAAATAAACATGACCATGACAAGTATAATCATCTATAACTATGATGAAATATGAGGCTCCATGCCTCGCCCTCACACTCATAGGACTACATATATTTCTAAATGGATGAATTGCAATGGAAACTAAGCTCTAGTTCCCTTTCCAAATGGTTTTCTAGTTGTTTTTGCTACTAGACAATGTTCACATATTGACATTTCAATTTTAGTTAAGTACCCCAACAATCCTTCTATTGTCAATCTATTAATTCTTTCAATGCCTATATGTCCAAGTCTAGCAAGCCAAATATTTACATCTAAATTGGAGTTGTTAAAGTAAAACAACCATGATTATAAGATATATATATATATAAAATTAAAACCACAAATTGTAACACAATAAAACCATCAAAAAGGTAACGAGAACCATATATTCAGTGCCATAAATAATGTCAACATAATTATTGTGAAAATTCACACTGAAATTTAATTTAAGAAGAGAAACAACTGAAACTAAATTCCGTCGAATGTCTGGAACATATAAGACATCATGTAGGAGAAGAATTTGTCCACCTTGCAACTCTAGTTTGCATGTTCCGATCCTTTTCACTTCAATTGATGCATTGTTTCCTACATAAAGCCATCTGCTCCTGGAAGGCAGTCGGTGGTATTCAAGAAATAGTCCTCTGTCTCTAGCTATGTGGTATGTGGCTCCTGAGTCAACAATCCACAAAGTATTAGCATCTGCCATTAATGAAGTACTAGAGACATAAGCAAAATGAAAAGTTTTAGTACACGATGTAACCTTATTCTGCTCCGGGCAATCCCGCGCAAAATGACCCATCTGGTGACAAGAATAACACTCCACTTTGGCCATATCGATATTCTTAGCACCACGTTTTCCCCTTTTCTTAAATTGAGATCTATCCTTCTGATTTGACTTATCAGACCCCTTTTTCTTCCATGCTTTCTTGTTCTTGTTCTTTTGCTTAGGATTAGAAATCCCAACAGATTCAGCTAGAAAAGCTTGATCAGTTGCTTTAGAAGTGTCACGACGCTCATCTTCAAGAACAAGATGGTGCTCAATGTCTTCAAAAGATTTGATGCTTTCATTGTGGGTCATATGAATTTTCATATATTCCCAACTAGCAGGAAGATATCTTATAACAGCTTGTACTTGTTGTTCATCAGAAAGATTATGACCATCTGATTTTAGTTCTCGTATCATATTTGACATCTCTCTTAAATGTTGTCTTATCGATGAATTATGGGGCAGGCCATAGGTGTCAAACTTAATGGTCAACTTCCTAAGTTTTGTAGCAGAAGTGTTACAAAACTTATCTTTTAGTGCTATCCACATGGCTTGGGCCGTTGGATAAGATTCGAACTCACACATAAGATCATCAGCCATACTACTCAGCAACGTTATGCGAGCAATACTATTTTTTTTTCTTCCAGACTTGAAAAGTCTCAAGATTTCCCTCATGTTGTTGGGTGTCTTCACCCGCCGGCTCAACCATCACATGGTTTAGCGTCTCCAAAACCTCTTGCTCTTCATGAATGTATTGAATCTTACGGTGCCAAATGTCATAATTATCACCATTTAATTTTTCACTCTTACTCAATTCAGCAATGATAGTCTTTGAAGCAATTTTATAAACTTATCTACGCACATAGAAGACATAGCACAAATAAGCACAAAACACAATTTTTATTTTGTTTTATTTGCCACAAAATTGCATCCAAATTAATATTGTTTAGCTAGAAGCCCATGTTCAAAAGTCTACGTTTATCTTACTTTGATCACATGTAACTTTAAGCATACCAATAATATTTTTAAATCAATTGTGTGCTAATAAATTATGATAGTTCTAAATAAGAAAAATTGTCTATCAATAAGAACTCCTATTCAATATATATATATATATATATATATATATATATATATATATATAAATTTATAAATCATTCAATGTACATGTCTCACACAAATGACATAAACCATAATCATGGATTACTTATTTATTTATTTATTTTGAAATTTGCCTAGAAAACTTTTAGAACTTGCAAAATTTCCCGATTGTAATTTCAAACAGTGAACTTTCAGCACTCACATCTCATTTATTTGATGTCAAAAAATTAGAAATAATATATCGTTGGAAAGGTTTTGAAAGTATCTTTCCATAGATATATGTCTTTTACACATAATAAAAAATGAAGGGGGAGAAAATGAGCTTGAAAGTTGGGCAGTCTTGCTGAAATTTCCAGTAGTTTTTTTTTTCTTTAGCAGCCAACTTTCAACACCCATATCTCCTTCATCCGCTATCAAAATTTTACAAATAATATATCGATGGAAATCTATCGAAAATATCTTTCCATTAATATATGTCTTGTTCAGTTTGTCAATCCACTCTAGGAAATAACTTTGCCGAAAGTTAGTATGTTTATAAAAAAAATGAAAAAACTTTTTCGAAATGTAATAAAATCGAAAATCCGCTTATCACTATTTTTTTATGATGCAATGGTGAAAACATAATCACATCTAACAAACCTTGCTCTGATACCAATGAAGGATTTAAACTTGGAGATTTATGCAGAATTATACGTACCTTCTTGTTGTAGGATCAAGTGCTATCACCACCAACTACCTAAGAGGTTTCTTACAAGATCACTATGGAGTCTTGTATTGTTTTCCACAACAACTACACTCTTTATCTAAGAAACTCCTTTGTTGTGTTGTTTGAGTGTGTTTTTTTTTTTTTGGATGACCCCAAGTCCTCCCTTTTATAGGACAAGGTTAAGACTTGTTACTCTTATTCATTCAAGAGTTACATCACCCCTTATCATATAACTCCCACTCCATTCAAGAATACATAACTCTTCTTCTTTTACTATAGGGGGTTATTTAGTGGAGTTGTAACTTACTTCATGAATGAAGCAAGTTACTAGTCAACCCATCAATGGGTGTATCTATTTCCAACAAGCATGAATAGCATGAACTGTTCCCTGACTTGAGCCAAAATATGGCACATATGGCTGCGGGCAAAACCCTCATAACGAGCCCACGGAGGGCGAACCTTGTGTTCGACCTCAATAAATATTATGTGTATAGCATCATAACCATGAGTATTTGAGCACATATGCCTTAACAATTCATATAGATCGCCTTCTAAAGGCCCTCATATAATCATTTGTTTAGAAATAGTCGTAGGATATTGTAGGCAAATTACTAGGCGCTTGATAATAATGAATAACTCATAAGACGTTATATGATAAGTTAATAAGGCAAATGCATAGGTTACTGTTTCATCTTATGAATCTGTCAATTTAAGTTACAGCTCCAATGGGAGTCTCCAGTTTTCAGTTGTCTATAGTTGTTCGTTTTGTTATCTGACTCATTGAGCATCCTTTTGTTTACTTATTTTTCTGTCTTCTTTACATACCAGTACATGTTATATATGTACTGATGTCCCAATTGCGGGGACACTGCATTTTCATGAATGTAGGGCAAGGTATGCAAGTTAGCGTACTCAGCAGAGTGTCAATGAGCTTCATTCCCTCCTGGAGCTAAGAGGTAACTAGGACGACTAATAGATTCTTATAGTTATAATTGGGTTTGTTGGGGCCATGTCCCGACCATTCTTAAAGTGTATAATATATATTCCATTAGAAGCTTCTTAGACATTATAACGTTGTCACATGTGATTATAGTTTCATCTGTCCATCACATCATTATAGCTAGTTGGTCAGTATCGTAAATGTATAGTACCTCATCATTTGTGTCTCGTATAGGGATTTATTGGTTTAGCACATGTCATTAGTATAACAGATGTACTTATCCGTCTTGTTCAACTTAGGGCGTGACAAACATTCTATAATCAGAGAACCTGCGCGGGAATTAAAACTATGACTGAACTAATTAAGTACATTAACAGATATCGCCACAGAAAAAGAGAAAGAATTGTAACTTAGATAGTAATAGATAGACAAAGCCAAGTAAGTATCATGGCCTTTACATCTTTTTGGACAGCTCTAACACCCATCACCAAGGATGCAATTGAGACTAATTCATCATTAGCTCCTAGAACAACGGCTCGAACCCAGAGGATAGTAAAAACCCTGCTGCTTCTGGGCATTATGGTCTTTAGGAATGGTAATTTGGACTTGGTTTTGAGCAGTCATTGAGAAAGTTATAACTACTTGTTAGTTAAAGATTAAAGATTAAAGATGGGTGTTGTATGAATACTCGGTCAGCTCTATTTATTGAGTAGGATGATCAAAAAAAAATTAACCAACTATTCCATCAGTGGTGCCATTAATATTGTAGTGACATTTATTTCTCTCTTCATTGATGGTCTGCTAGCTCAAAACTTTCAGCTGTTCCCACAACAGAGAGCAACAAAGAAAGAAACAGGTAGAACACTTATGAATGTAATTTAGAAATGTGTTCAATGATTAACATTGTATCAAGTATACTTTGTCCAAATGTTTCTTTAAAATAAACTTCTCCTAGTAATTAAAGTATATTTTCAGCCAATGGTATGACAATTGTTTGGAAAGATAAATCATAATCTGTGCTACGACACACATTAGTGTGAGTCACATACTTACGATTCTTAGGTTTTTCTTACCTTGAATTACTTCATATATTCTTCGTGTTTCAAGGAGGCAAATAGAATATAGCAACATGAATTCATGAATAATGAAAAAAGGTAAAATTCACCTGCTACATCTGATAAAATGGGTGACCAAATGCAACAGCTTTTTACCTTAATAGGAACACTTATTTGCACCTTTTTTTTACTTTTGAAGTTCAATAACTTGCATATGCATAAACTTTAGTCCTTAAATCACTTAATACAAAAACCAAGACATATTTTAAGTTACTCCCATTGAAAAGGGGCAACTAATTTGTTGATCCAAGTATCTGATTAGTGCTAATTTAGGAATGGCAATTGGGGCGGGGCGGGGCAGGGCAGGGCAAGCTATTAATGGGGTAGAGTAGGGGAAGATTTAAATGGGTGGGGTAGGGCGGGGCAGGGAAAAATTTATTTTGCTAAAATTTAAATTTAGCTAATGGGTTTGCGGAAAAAAAAAGAGGCCCAGGCCCACCAAACAGTGAAGTTAATGAGTCCATAGAGTAACTCTCTCTTTCTATATGAGTATACGTACAAATAAAAAAAGTCTAAATCATGATATTCAGTAGCGATTATTTAAATAATAACTTCAACATGTTCAATCATTTTCTTTCACATTTCTAGCCTTCCAGAAATATTGTCTAAGTCATTATCATTTATTTCTTAAAAAATTAAATTAAAGAGGAAAATATATTTCAAAATAGCCAATCAATAAATTTTATGACCATGTCATCAGATTATTCACACTATTTTGTTGTTGTTCTTGTTTTTTTCTTACAGGCTTTGCATTGTTTTTTATTAACGGTATGTTTTTCTCATTGTTTTCTTCTTCTTTTACTTGAATTTGATGCACTTGAGCCGATGGTCTTTCGAATACAATCTTTCTACCTTCACGAGCTAGTAATAAGATCTGTGTACACTTTATCCTCCCCGGTCCCCACTGGTGGAATTTCACGTTATTGTTATTGTATATAATTTAATTTTGTCCACAATTGTATAAGGAACAAAAATTTTACTGTCAACATCGAGTTTGTTTTTGTAAATAAAAGTATCCACATATTATGAAATGAAAATATGTCTATGTCCTCCTCATCATTGTTCCCACAAACTTGTATTTTTCTTGATTCATTTTAATGTCTACTTTAGTTGTATTTACATGCATGTATATCTGTTGATAGAGAAAAAAATAGTCAAAACAATAAAATTTTAATCAAATTTCAATCAAACATACATATCAAATTTCAATCAAACATATATCTTAATATTTTAGTTTAAAAGCAAAAATGAATAAGAGATCTAATAGGGCACAGTTAGGCAACTATTGAACTTAAAGAGCAAAAATAACATAATGGGGCAGGGCGGGGTAGGGCTTAGCAGGGTAGGGTAGGGCAGGGTAATTCTTTTGAAAATGCTAAATAGGGCAGGGTGGGGCAGGTCAATATTTTAGTAGGTCAAGACTTTCCCCTCCCTAACCCGCCCTATTTACTTCCCTAGTGCTAAATTACTAAAATCAATCAATCAATAAACTATGCTCCAATTTTCAACTAATTAAGATAGGCTAAATGAGTCCTCTATATCTATTCTACTCTATTCGAGCCCAAATCATTCCAATATGCAAATAGGGAAATATGATTATCATCTTGATATCTTCTTAACAAAATTTACATCATGAAAACATGAATTAGAAACCAATCCAATGAACACAGTTAAAAAAAGATAATGTACCTCCCCAAATGTGCCTTGACCAATGATTGTCAACAATTTAACGTCATATATTTCAATTATATGCCACCACAATGCATAAGCTTAGTCTCCCTCTTCTCCAAATTCCTCACCATCTTCTCTCTTGATCATCATTCGGTATCTATAATTCTTGTGCCTTCTTCTGCAACACTCTTCGCCTGAAACACACAAATATAACATAAAACAATTTAAAAGTCAAAATACAAACCACACACATTGCATAAATACAATACCTACATCTTAGTTTCATACAAGTTAGGATAGGCTATATGAATCTTCACTGACCAAGTAAACATTACAAAATTAAAAAAAATGAGAAGTACAACAACAACAATAACATACCCAAGGTATCCAATAAGTGGGGTTTGGGGAGAGTCGAGTCTACGCAAACTTTGCCTTTTCCTCATAGAGACAAAGGTTGTTTCTGGACCCCACTGAAAACACATTTTCAAACAGTCTAAAAAGGGGTATACAGATATGAGAGCAGTAATTACAACAAATAAATAATGCTAAATAGATAACATTACACAACAGACAGAAGAAACAACAGTAATGACAACGAAATAAGTACTACAAGTTTTCTATATTTCCTACTGGTGAGTCTTTGATAAGGCCAAAAGACTCCAAGAAAGTAAATGATATAAACATGGCTAAAATATATTCCCAATTTATTGGTATTGCTTACATAAATCTAGTCATTTCATAATGAATCTACACAATATTACATAGGAAAAAACCTTTCTTTGCAATCTTGCAAGCCTTGAAGATTTTTTTTCATAAACGAGTCATGCTTCTATTGCAACCAAAAAAAAGGGTACAACTGAAGGAGGGCCGTGTTGCGTCCAATCACACACGCAAGTGTACGTGGTCGTTCGGGTATTAAAGTAGCTTTTTTTAAGAGTGTGGTATCGTACCCACAGGGACTCAAGATTAAACTAATTCGATCTTACCAATACTTTCAATTAGAAATAAGTGTTATCGAAAACAAAGAAGTGAATGTTTCTATAATCTAAAATCTAATTAAAAGCTTAACTAATGCGCAATTTCAAAAGGGTTTGAACACTGATTGGGTAAAGTGCAGAGTTGCAGCTCACTTGAGGATTCATGCATATTATCTTGTAAAATGGATATTAATTAACTATTGAATCAATGATCACATGGCTAAAAATATGATTATGGTCTCCTGACCTCTAATCGCCTACGATAATTGGCAGCCTAACTACATCGTTGAGCGAGGATAGGCTTGGCCAATTAACGAGCATTAAGATTTCGTCCTGTCTAATAGCCAAGCACGGTTTCTAGGTATATCCCTATCTTAGATACAAATTAACTCTAGATCTTAAGAGAAAATCATGCTCTTTTTTCCCCACGTTCTATCCTCTTATCCCTCTCCCAAGTTCAGTTTAGACAAGATGTTTATTTCAGTGGTGATCAAGCACGAAATACGAAAATAAGAACAAAAGATTGATTCATATGATAATTAATTTCAATCCATAAAACCTCAATAAGATACAATCATCCAGTAGCCACAGTCCTAGAACTAGGGAAATTAGCTACTCATATCAAGAATCTCGATTATGCAATGTTTAAATAACATAAAGAGATCGAAAATAAAAGATTCTAGGAATGAACCCTAAGAACAGATGAAAAAGCTCCCAAAGTCGTCCTTCTTCAAAACCCAGAAAAATAATAATAATTAAATAAAATATGAGTTTATTTATATTTAAGTCAAAATGACCAAATCTAGCAACCAAGGGCGTGACGCGGAGTTCCTTCAGAATTCCAGTTCTTGGCGAGCATCTCTTCTCCGCGACGCGTGCACAATATGAATTGTTCTGTCTCCAACTCTATTTTGCGAACAAATAATAAAATCCCTCTCCGCGATGCAGAGAGGCTACTGACATGCCTTGTTCTTCATTTACACTTGGCCTTTCTTGTTGCGTCTTTACTTGAGTCCTTTCGTGCTTCCTACTCGTTTGTCCATTTAAGCTCACCTACACAACTAATCATGTTGGTTAGTCCAAATGAACACATATGACTCGACACTACTATAAATTAGTAGAAAATGATTCCAAACTTGGCAAAAATACGGGTGTTGTTTGGTTCTTAGGAATACAAATACGCCCAAGATCACCACCCCACACTTAGAGCGTTGTTCATCCTCGAACAACTTAATAAACTAGTCCTAGACCTAGACTCTCTAATACCGGTATTTGTGCATCCGCCACTTTCTTTCAAGGATCTTTTAACCGTTCAAATATGCATGTTCTCATGTAAACTTGGCCTTAACCTTTTAAGACATCATATGACTCAAGTATTGATTTGACAACTTTTTGCAACTAAAGCATTAAACTTCATGTTCACCATTAGGTATCACTATTCTTTCTTACAACATGTGCCCCTCACTCAAAGGAATACCCCACACACTCAAATCAAGAGATTGACTATACATTAAGGGCTTTAACATCACAGAACACTCTCACTCAAAAAGAAAACTTCACATGTATGCACAAAGAACCATAGGCTTGCTCATTGTGTACATCTCCACTAATTAAGCGTGTTTTGCAAAGAATCAAAAAGGACTTTTCTTTTAGGTTTCAATGTCAGTTATTTAACGTTGTCGCACGACATGATTCTCAATTTCTCAACAATCATTTTTGGTATTTGAGACAGTTTCACTCGGCAATGTTCCCTTTTGCCTTGGATTGAGATGAGTGGAGATCTTGCACATTTGGATTGCCATCTGTTAGATAGACACCGAATGAGAGGTTACCATTTGAGATGAATAAAAGAAGTTATTTTTCAATCCTTGAACACTTTGTTGGATCGTTTAACCTTGTTGAAGATCCTTGAGAGCATGTCCTCGGTTCGGTTCCCTTTTTGCCCAGCTACATCCTTTTGTTGTTAACTATCATGGGGAGGAACATATGTATCTTTGTTAGCCTCCTTGTTTCTCTAATTTCAACCTCGCCAATCTTTCCAACCATCGTCTCTTTCTTTGTTCCAACTTTGGTTATCACCTTGTGTTTGGTAGTTCAAGTGTGAACACCCCATTTAGTTTCCCAAATATCGGACTTCCTCATTGTATAATGCCTCGAATTCGGCATCCTCCGGGCACTGCCCACTACTAGTTCTAACTGCATTCACTGATTTTACTCCACCCCCCATTACATGCTTGGATAATAAATCAAATTGAGTCATCATTTTGGCCAAGTTCTCATCTCGCTCATGCTCTTTCTAATTTTCTTCTTTAATCATGCTTAGATGTAGAGACGAAACGTGGTCTTCTCTAGTATGGCATGCTCGGTTTACCTTGGTCATGTCATCAAGCAACAACGATGCCACTTTATATGGTTTTCGCATTTGCCCTCCTTGGGCAAGTTCATCAGCCACACCTTTGTTGGTTGAATTAAAGCTACAGTAGAAGTATTGCAACAAAAAATGGTCTGGGACACCATGTGTTGGGCATTGCAAGAGTAATTTCTAGAACCGCAACCATGTCTCATATAAAGGCTCACCTTCATTTCTCTTGAAACTTTGGATTCGGTCTCTAAGCTTGACCATCTTTGATGGGTGAAAGAATCTCTCCATGAAGGCTTCAGTCAATTCCTCCTAAGAAGTGATCCTGTCATTTGGCAATTCCGACAACCATTTAGTAGCTTTGCTCGTCAAAGAGAACAGGAAAAACCTCAACTTAATAGACTCTTGTATGATGTTTCTAAACATGAACAACCTATACACATACACAAAATTCATATGGTGTTCATAGGGGTCTTTATGAGCTAAACCCCCAAACATGCTTCTTAATTGGAGCAGTTATAGCATTATTTCGGTCACATGAAAGACTGCACTCCCAGAGTTGTAGGAGGTAACATGATAGCTCCCGTATTTGAATGGCGTTCACGGGCATGTCATTCAAATCACGCATGTTGTCGTTTTGACCATAGTGACTATCATTGTCACTACCTTGGTCACTCATTGTTTTAGACCTGCAAATCAGCAAACAATGACACAAAGCAACAATCTATTACAACTAAACAATTTACAAACTAATTTCTCAAATGAAATTCTCAGCCATCATTCCTCGGCAGCGGCTCCATTTGCTATAACGCTACAACCACTCTTCAAAACCAATTAAAATAGTAAGAAACTGTCATCAATAAAAAAAATACCTAACAAAGAGTCGAGGTCGAATCACACAGAGTGATATAACATAGAGAATTAATAAAAAATTTGATTGTAAATCATTCATTTGTAAAAGTAAAAAACACGTGGGTGGATGATTCCACCAAATTTACAAAAAGAATTTATTATCAATAGTAAATTAAAAAAGAATTTCAGAAAATCAAATAAGTAACAAGTAATCTAGGGGTGCGGAGATTGGAAATCGATATCACATAAGGTAATTGTGTTGCTCTATAGTGATGAACATTCATATATATGCTAGGTAATCTTCAATGACACTAATCTTCTTTCGATATCATAGAATCAGTTCATAGAATCTCCGTTCGGTCTCATCTGTGCGAAATACTAAACAACCCATTACCTTACTCTATTCTCTCTTTCGATGCAGAAATAAGACAAATTGATCTGACTCATAACCTCTATTTTCAAGCAAGTTACAGACATCAAACCTAAATTGCTAGTATTGAACTAATTACCCACTCCAATTAATCTCTATCGAGCATCAATGGGAGATAAGAAGTAGAACTTAAGTTTGCAAAATTAACCCATAAATTCACCCCTTTCTAATTAGCCAAATTCTTGTATGAAAAACAACAAAACAGACCATAACATAATATCCACTACATTAAATCAACACCTAACCCCATAAATGCACCCCTAGATCTTGGGGCTTTAGTCACCTATCATAAAGTTTAAAGAAATTATACCTTGCATGAAAGCAACCATGGGTAACATTAAATTAAGCAATTACAAGCTAACCCACTTTGAATTCAACTTCAATTTATCAATTTCAAGAACAAAATTTGGAACCCCAAAAACTGAAAGTGTTCTTCTCAAAGGAAAAGTGTTTCTCTCTCTAAAATATGTTCACAACTTTCTCCCCCAAAATGGAATTTTTCCGAACTCCTTTTTTCTTTCTCCTTTGAGCGATTTATAGTTTCCCAAAATTTGATCCAAAACTCAATGTGTGATCCATTAGGCGAAGATAGTCGGCCTCGCCGATCCCATTAGGTGAATTGCTAATTGCTCACCATCTCGATTTTCTCTTCCTTTAGGCTTCAGGTGTTTGAACCTCAATCAGCGAGCTCATTCAAGTCTGCCTTTCACATTCGGTGTGTTGTTGATCACCATATTTGTTCGCTTTTTAAGCATTTAATTTTGTCACCAAGTACTATCAAGTTCGGAGATGGTAACTTTGCTCTCCTTTTTCATTCGGCGCATTGCCATTAATTCTTGAGTTCATCAACCAGCCTCAATTAATTCAGCTGTTGTGCACTCTCAGCTTGGGCGAGTTAGTGCCCATTAGGCGATCTGCCCTTAATATTCCCAATGCGGAGTTTACACTTCTTTTTATGCTTTTAGTCATTCTTTCAAACATTCATCTTTGCCTTGTCATTTAGCCTTCATGCTGCAAATCATCAAAATATCATTAGAATAGGACATAATTAGGCATTAAGGACACTAATTGTTGAACTAAATAAGCCTCAAATGAGAGTAAATCTACTACTCATCATTATTAACAAAAGAAAATTGACAAGTTAAAAATCTTTTGAAAGCAAAAGAAGAACGTACTAACCTTCACAATCGGAAGACACTCTTGGGATATTTTCCAGCAAAAACATTGATGATTTGCAAAGGATAGGATCGAGGGATGAAAAGTATTCGCATAAATCAATATTTTAGAGAGAGAAAATTTGATTTTGATGAAAAATCTAAAAGAGGAAACGAAAATAATTGGAGGTAAAATGAAATATTTGTTTCTTTTACTAACCATTTCTTGTAATTTCTTATGAAATAACTTATTCCACACAAATATTCATTTGCCGGTAATAACCAAGTTTAGGGAATAGATTAGTGGCAATAGAATAATTGTCACTAAATAATTGTCGCTAAAACCATATTTTGGTGATGCAAACAAGAGCTTCATTAAATAAGAGCATTAGTAGCTTTCGTATCTCAAATGGACCCCAAGCGCATAACTGAATCATTAGATAATGAATCCTGGATACAAGAAATGAAAGATGAACTTGATCGGTTTGAAAAAAATCAGGTTTGATTACTTACTAAAAATTCAAAGAATTACTCAGTCATTGGAACAAAATGGGTTTTCTGAAATAAGTTGAATAAAAAAGGTAAAATTATCAGAACCAAAGTGAGACTTGTCCCTCAAGAATACTCACAATAAGAAGATATTGATTATGATGAAATGCTTGCCCCTGTTGCTAGGTTAGAATCCATTCGCATATCATTAGCATATGCATCCTTCAAACATTTTGAACTTTTTCAAATTAATGTCAAAACTGTGTTTTTAAATCACTTTATAAAAGAAGTTTTGTCAAATAACCTCATGATTTTGAAAATCCCTCTTGCTCTGACCATGTGTTCAAATTGTCTAAAGCGCTTTATGGTCTGAAACAGACTCCAAAGGCTTGGTAGGAAAGACTCGACAATTTACGCTTAGACAATAATTTCATAGAGATGAAATAGATACAACTCTTTTTATCAAAAAACTGACTCTAGTTTACTCATTGCTCAAATATATGTGGATGATATTATTTTTGAAAAATTTGAGAATTTGAGATGAGTCTTATGGGGAATCTACTTTCTTTCTCGTTCCACAAATCAAGCAGTCGACTAAGGACATTTTTATTAGCCAAAGCAAATATACAAAGGAGCTTATACAAATATTTGGAATGGACAAAGGTAAGGCTTTTGGGAACCCATGAGTTCATCTACTTTTCTTGAATGATGCATGTCGAAAATGGTAACTTAAATTAGTTAATTCCGAAAACTAATTAGCCGATATTTTTACAAAATCTCTGTTAGAAGAATATTTTTGTTACCTTCGTGAAAGGCTTGAGATTATTGTGGGCCCAAGGTTTAAATATTTTTTACTTAAATGTTTTATGTACTTTTCTCTTTCTATCCTCCTTGAGATTTATTTACTATTTTATTTACCTTTACTCCTTTAACAGAAAATATAATTGGCAAGACAGATTTTTGGCACGAAATGACATGAGCAACAAAAATCAGGTATTTTCGTAATTTCGGTGAAAAGTTAAGGGTGTTTGGTTAAATTTATTTAATTAGTGTACCTAAATTACCCTCAAAAGTAAAACCACTTTTAATACTTTTAAAATCATAACTATTTAAAACTTAAACCACTTTGAAAAGTCCAAGTTGTAATTATTATTTATTTCACACTGTCCAAGAATTTTTTTTAAAAATTTCATACTTTATTGAGCTTTTTCATTTTTTTTGGGTAAGGTTTACTTCTATTTCTATCAAATTTGGATCTCCATACGTTGTCATTTTAAATAGTGTTTTTTGGTTTCCTTTTCATTCATAATTTTAATTTGGAATAATAAATCAACGACAAATTCGAGTTGATTAAACTATCTTTGTTTAAATATATTTATTTTTTGTCATTTTTTTGCTTCATTCACAAGAACCCTATATTTAAATATATCAATCTTCTATATATTGTAGTTGGCAAGAATGTGCAAGTTTGACCATTTGACTTGAATATAGGCGGTGAATATAGCCGCGAGGGGTTCAAGACAATTGGCGAAGTGAAAGTCACTCAAAAACAAAGAGCGATAACAAGATAGTATCGACATAGATTTAAAGATATTTTATCCTATTTTTTCAGTTATTTGATTTAGTGGACTATAATAAACTACCGCGTTATTGCACAATTAAGCATGTTCCTCTTGTTCGCAAGAATGGGATAGTGCAGAGGATGAAGAAGAAGAGCATTGCTATGGATGTAGCAGTGACGAAGAAATTTGACATCTCCGACATAATTATTACATGTTCAAGATAATTGGATTAGTATGAACTATATTATTGTTATTGTTATTATTGATTTGTCATATATATATTATTGAATGATCTTTTAGCTTGTTTTGTTGTTTTAGCTTCTCCATTAATCATATTCATATTACTAAATCTGACGTTATGGTAACAAAACAGAGAAAAAACTTCTTTATTTTGATCAAATACCAATGCAATAGAACACCAAGCGTTTGGTAATTTATTAATAGCACACATATAAGCCACAATTAATGAACATGATTGAGTTCATTGCCATGGACCTTCCTTCTAATCTAGGTTAGGTCACAATTTTTTTTGTAATTTTTTTAATAACTATTTTTGGAGGCTTTTAGGATGTAAATAATTTTTAATTTCATATTTTATTGGTAAATAAGATTGTAGAAGTTTACATTTGGGCAGTTTTCACAAAACTTGTTGATCTATTTATTTTGCTAATTATATTATTGATTACACCAAATTTAATAGTGATATTAATTAAAAAACTGATGTTAAAGAGAGTACATACATTTCGTTTCGTGAATATGAACGAATGTTATTGAAGCGCAAATGGTTCAAGCTTACACGTATAGTCAATATGAGTATTATATGAGTAATGCTCCTTCACAAATACATTTCAATTGCATGTGATTATAATTTGGTAATACAATTCGTTATGGTACAAGTCAACCATTTATCTATTTATTTTGCTAATTATAGTATTGATTATACCTAATTTATTGATAACATCTCATTTTAAATTCCCTAGTGATGTGAAAGAGAGTAAATATATTTGCTTTCGTCAATATGAATGAATGCTATTGCATCGCGAATAGTTAAAGCTTATACGATTAGTCTATATATCACGAGTTCGAATCTAGGTTAGGTCGTTGCCACGTTTTAATTTTTTTTTTTAATTTTTCTTTATAGATGAATTTATTATTTCATATATTAAATGAACAATGATACATTCATGATTTTCCGTTGATAAATGTAGGGTATTTATTACATTCTCTAAGCTATGAACCCCAATTTAACCTTTAAACTCATTGATGTTCATTAAAACGTGTCAAAATGTATTTATTATGCATTTATTAATGTCATTCAAGATGCATTTATTTATTCTACCCATAGCTTAAATATTGGAACTCAATGATTATCAATTATTTGAAAATGGATGTTCATTGCATGTTGATTGTGGAGTTGTTACAAACTATACTTATATGTTGATTTTATAATTTGAAAATTGGATTCAAACAACTCTTTATATGATATATATATAAATAACATAAAATCTAAAATATACTAATATAATAAACTAAAACTTCACACATAATATATTGTTCGAACTATATTATTGCAAGCATTTTTTTGTAAAGAATGAAGTAATGAAAAGAGGAGACGATGAGGCTCCTCTCAAGTAGTAGCAGCTTTTGGAACGAATACCTAGACAATTACACAATCCGCTTCATTAAATGATCTGATTTTTGGAACAACTTCCAATACACTGTCAGTACCATTCATTTTCATTCATTGTTACACAGTGCAATCTGCCCGCAAAATAGTACATCACTACACAAAACGAAAAGTCACAATTTGTCACTACTTAAAAGGGTTTCAAACTCTTCATTTCACTATTATTGCCAAACACCGAAAAATTCATTTTGAATTTAAACTTTTTTGAATCTGAAAATCTGCCTTTAATCAAAAAAATGAAGAGAGCGAAAATTTCACTGATGTCTGTTACATTTAATTTTGTTTCCGTTTGTATTCGGCTGCTTAATTCGTTTTAATTTACAGATGTGTGTTTAATTTAATTATTTTTTTCAGGAGAACTATTTAAAAAATATAAATCCAGATGCTGCCCTAAAACTAATTCACAAAGCTTCGAAAGGAGGACACGGCGCTGCAAAATATGCTTTTGGCATAATATCTATCTTCATAGGCGGTGTATATGAAGATCAAGGGGTAAAGACAATTGGTAAATAAGATTGTAAAAGTTTATATTTAGATCTTCTTGACAAAAATTGAAGATTTTTGAGTATTACAAGTTGAATCCTTGTGATGAAAATAAACCTAAAGGATATAGTATTAAATGAGTTATATGTAATGCTAAAAGTTATAAAATAAAAAATGATACATTCATGATTATATGAATTAAATAATGTAGGAATTTTATTACATTAAGTTATCTAGCCGAATTATTCCTCTGAATTCAATGATTTTCATTAAATGTGGCAAACTGTATTTATTTTGCATTTACTAATGTGATAAAAAAATCTCTTGTTTTTATTCTTCCCATAGATCAGACATTGAAACGTAATGATCATTAAGAGTTCTGTATCATTAATTGAAAATGGATGTTCATTCCATGTGGATTGTGATTTTGTGATAGCACATCCTATAAAATAATTTGTAGGGTTAAAAGAGATACTTATATGTTTATTTTGTATTTTAGATACAAACAACTTCACACATAATATTTGTCATTGAATTAACTTAGAAGATAAATCTTTCAATAAAAGAGTCGGTCAATAAAAATATGACGTAATGAAAATAGAAGAGAGTAGCTTTTTGAAACGAATACCTAGACAGCTACTTCTCACAATCCCCTTCATTAAATGATCTGATTTATGGAACAACTTCCGAAGCACTCTCAATACCATTCATCTCAAATGATAAGTCACAACTCTTCAAACTTGAAACTCTTTGAATCCAAAAATCTAACTTGAGTGTTTGTCTTCCCCAAGTTAATAGCTTGTACATAAAGTTTCCACACACTTCCCAAAGACAGCTAGCTACTCCTTCTACGAGAGAGTTGATATTCATTAAGAAGCGTAAATATAGTTCCTTTCGTAATTATAAACGAATGATATTGCAGCGCGAATGATTAAAGCAAGATTAAATGTTTAGTCAATTGGTCATGAGTTCGAGTCTAGGTTAGGTCCCCATATTTATGTTATTATTTTTGCATCGCTTCCCGTTCATTTTATTTTAATTTTCGACTCAAAGTTTTTGATTAAATTTATTATCCATGAAATTAATAATTAAAGGTCTGAAATAACTTATATCATAATAAATTTTGATAATGCATTAATTTAATTATATTTTAAATTATTACCTTCCAATAAAATTGATCTTAAAAAAGAAGAGTGTAAGAAATTCAACTTATCAAATCAAATCTTGTCGAAATTCTAGGTGTACTCAAGAACTTATCTTAGACTTGAAAAAATAATAAAACTATTCCGTCGATTCACCTTTGTTATATTTACTACTACAAATTTTTTATATAAGAATAAGTTTATTTTCAATAATATTAATAACAAAAGGTTTGAAAATTTTTATATCATAGAATATTTTGATGATTAAATTAATTAATTAAATTTTATATTCTTACCTTCTGATAAAAGATCTTAATTAATGGATTTACCTTACAAAGGAAGAGTGCAAGAAAATTCAACTAATCAATTCAAATCTTGTCAACTTTCTAGCCTCTAGGTGTACTCAAGTACTTCTTATAGGCTTGAACAACTAATTCATTCCATCATTTCACGTTATTTACATTTTTATATAAGAATAAAATTTATATTTCATGAAATTAGTATTTTAAACGCCTCAAATAATTATTACGTAACATTGAAAATATTAATGATTAAATTAATTAATCGAAATTTTCTTACCTTATAAAAATTAGTCATTTATATTGGTATGAAAATGTTACTTTTTTACTTTCTTACCTTCTAAAAAACTTGTTCAATAAATGGATTAAAAAAGAAGAGTGAAAGAAAATTTAACTCATCAAATCATGTCTTGTCAACAAGTTGTAGGCATACTCAAGTAGTTTTAATTAGAGTGAACAGCTACATTAATCTCGTCCATTCACAGATTTTATTTCTTTTTCTTTTATTTTTCGACTAACAATTGTTAGAGACCAATTATCTAGTGACAAATTTAATAGTAAATTTTTTAATTTTCTAGTAAAAAATAGATAAATAATAAAGAAATTTCGTAGTAATAAAATTGTCATTTTTACTCCTATGAAAAGATATTTTGAACACACATAACATTTTATTTTCTTACATCATAATAAACTTGATTAACAATTCATTTATCATATATTAAAAAAGAAAGGGTGAAAGAAAATTCAACTCATCAAATCAACCGTTTTCAAGGAGTGGTAAGTATACTCAAGTAATTTTAATTAGATGAAGAGAAAAATCCCAGTCACACATTATCGTTCCTTCTCTTTTATTTTCGATAAACAAATTTTTGGGAGCCAAACACGTCACTTTTGGCTCCAATCTTTTCACTATAAATCGAGACTCCCGGTAAATGTATTCCTCACACCCAGAACCATTTCAAAATATAAATTTATACTTACTTGAAAAAAGATGAGTTCTGAGAACTACGTAACTCCTTATAACAAAAGAAGGGCAATGTCATTACCAACCTCTCCGGAGGTTGTGGAAAGGTTATATTACATAAAACGGGAGTTATACCAGAAAATGGAGGAGGAAATAGCAGAGTTCCTGAAGCGGCTGATCGAATGGAAGGGTAAGAGGTGGGTCGAAATGATGTTTTTAATGGATGAACCACCCCTCACCCAAACTTTCGAGATATACGAGAAGGTGGTTGCTAAATCACCAAATGGTTTCGCTGTTGGCGCCAACGGAGTTTCTGAAATTACTCCACGAGCTGGAGAGGGAACTTCACTTGATGGTTGGTCCGAGGAAAAGAGGGCTTGCAAAAGGAACCTGGAGTTGTAGGTTTCGCACAAGGACGCTGGATGAGGTCCTTTTAGCTGTATTTTATTTTAGTTTTTTGTTATGTTTACTCCCATTGCATAATGCATGGGTTAGTATGTAATTTTTTTTTGCTTTCTATCTATGATTATGAAAATAACCATTATCTACTTCTAGTGTTAGGAGTGTTTGCTAAATTTACTAATAAAATTTAACATAGATCCATGTGAAAGTAAACAATGACGAACAAAATACCATTAAAAAACTAAGCTACAAAACGGATAAAAAGACATATTAAATCATAAGCACTGTTAGCCACCATAAAACCATGTAATTTCTTCATCAGCACTACAACCGTTACAATGGTCACCAAGCTCACCTTGATCATTATCTAAGACCACTTTGTGATAAGTTAATGGATGCTTATACGTGCAACAAGCACTGGGTTTTTCCATAAATAAACGATTCAAAACCCACGATACACTTGAGATTTGACATAGACTATCTCGACAATACATTGTTAATCATCCTTGGTGTTGCGTTAGTTTCATCTTCCCAAAAGTGTTTATCCCATTTCGCCTAGCTTCACCGCCTAAGTATATTTTGAGAATACGGCAAAAACGTATGATGCAGCGGGGTGACCGGCTTTTGATGCTTTCTCTAGTAATGGTATTGCACCATATGAATCTTCATAGCTGAAAAACTTCTAATATACAAACACATATCCGTTAGTTCAGAACGAATTTAATGAGGAGGATGCATCAGAAAGTAATTTAAGTATTGTTATTACCACACCTTTTCTATACATGGCTTCTGTATTTCCACAATCGATGCACAAGTTCATGAAAGAATCGTATGTTTCGAATGTTATTAATGTTCGGCACGTCAATATCTCAAGGGGAACATCGTGCAAAGAAAGTTTCTTGTAAAGCCACCATTCACTTCCTATTTGATTAAATAACTTGCAACTGGAAAATAATACATAGGTTATCAAACATGAATGTAAACAACTGATTTAGATTAAAAAATTACATGCCTCAATCTTAAATTTAATAAATCGTTGAATGAGTTGGAAGCAACCCTTTCTACAATTTCACCAAGCAAACCATTATCAAAGGATGAATAATCTACGCCATTATACCACCGCCTCGACCACCTCTACCAGCCCTTCGACCTACACCCCGTCTCCCACCACCCCTCCGACCTTGACTAGTCTCACCCACTTGATGTGCATGATAATATGTTCTATTCCACCTTCCACCACCTCTCCTACATCTATTAGTCGGAGGCCTTCCACGTGTTCGGACTTCCCTCGGGTTCCTAATGAACGTTACATCTTCTTCCGAGTCTGGATCACCAACGCTAGGGACTGCCATTTCGTCATTCCAATTACAATATGCATTGAAACGTCCTTTCAAAATGTTTTTTAAATCTGCATATTTAGTGTTGTTGTCAACACAACATCACAATTCCTATCAAACAATTTCTTCAAGGAATTGTACTTCTTGTACTCGTCCGTCATTGATGGATAACCTCCTTGAAAGAATTTACCTATGTGTGGTCGAATTACGTCCCTTCTCCACCGGCGTAAAATATATCTGTCATGAAACATTTTAATTCTACAAGGAGACATAGTCTTTAAAATGTGGCAGTAAACAACACTTTCACTTTGAAAATTCTTGCAATTGCAATCCAGATATTGATTTTGTGGACGATATTCCACAATGTAAACAAATCGATTTACATGAAAATCATTAGATATGGAATAATCTGTTACACTGTACTTCTCAACTCCCTCCACGACATTGAAGTCATGGTGTCTTTCAATTTCACAGTGGTACAACCGCTTCAAATGCTCTGCTGCAAAGGCATCGTAAATAGGTCGAGTATAATGGGTTTGAAGCTGCAAATCCCAATCAAAACCACTACAAGGCGCTGCATGCTTTTTTCGTGAGTCAGCTTCTGCTTGAAGTTCCTTCTCATATTTAAATCACAAGACTAACTCATACTGCTCGACGAACTACTTTAGAGAGCTTCGACCGGATATATAACCATCAAAAAATGCATGCATTGACTCACTTCTTTGGGTGGACATCATGCCAACCCAAAAATAGTGTTTCAGGAAGACAGGGATCTATTTTTCCTTCTCCAAGTATAGATTATGAAACCATAGTCTATGTTGAAGCTCGTATTTTTGAATAAAGCCAGCCCATTTTTCCTCTAATTTGTTGATAGTAATGCTGTTATAGATTATTGATTTAAATTCGGACTTGGCAATCTTAAAGTCCCACACACCCTTAAGCTTTGCAGGCAACTTTGTCATAATATGCCAAATACAGTACCTATGAATGGTGTCTGTAAGTACCTCTGCAATTGTTGCCTTGATACTCTCACATTGATCAGTGAGGATAGCAGTTGGAGGTGCATTGCCCATTGCTGCCAGCCAAGTAGAGAAAACAAATTTGTATGTCTCAATATCCTCACTTGTGAGCAAAGCACAGCCCAAAAGAATAGATTGTTTGTGTTGATTCACACCAACAAAAGATGCAAACGACATGCGCCATTGATTCACCAAGTACGTTGAATTGAAACAAACAACATCACTAAACTCCCGATACGCATACTTGCTATGTGTGTGAACCCACACTACGTTGCGAAGTCTACCAACATTATCTGTGTCAATTACGTAAAAAAATTCATCGTCCTTCATCTGCATTAAAACGGAAAATTTATGTATTGCCGCAGCATCGCATGACAATGTCCTCATCCTGCGTTGTTGAAGAATGTAGTTTCGACAGTCTTTAGGTGTGCATCCCATTCTATCTTGACCACCTGCTTGTACTTCCAAAAGTCTAATGCTTTTGGCAGGTCTAATTCATGCGATGTCATAAGCTTCAAGGTTTCGTTTTAATGCCTTACTTATTTTCCTGTGGCAACCAAAAAAACGTGCCAAAGATGGTTGCAACTCATGGTTGTGCTACGTCGTAACTGTTGTTATGTGACATGAACCATCAGGCAGCACAACACAATTAACTTTGCATTTGCAATCAACCCTTTTACTATAATTCTTAGAAGTTGGTTTTCTACTCTTATCACAAGCGAATGAGACATACCTAGCGTATTCACAACCTCTCTTTTTTGAAGTCTTTTTAAGAACTCCAAATTCATTTAAACGACTATGTTCTTTATAAAAAGCAAAAAGAGATTCTACACTACAATAGACCATATCTACAAGAGGGCCTTCCATATATTGTTGGTTTGAAAAATTATCATCATTGGCTGAATCTGTCTGTTCATCACATTCTTCTTCAGCTTCATATTCCTCTCTGTCACTAACACTTATTGATTCCTCTTGCTCCAGTTGATTCATTTCTTCAAAGAGCTTGTTAATAACATCTTCATCATCACTATGCAAATAATGTTCTGGCCCATCGTATGCATCATCAGAATCTTCATGATGTTCATCATTTTGGGACAACAAACTATCATCCTCAGCTAACCCCAAAACATTATTCAATACATCGTTTAATTGGCTATTCTGACTAGTCGATTCCATTTTGATAAAATTATATAAATCCAACAACAAAATAAATTCTTGATCAACAAATTAAAATAAGAAGGGATGAGAGTGAAGAGTGATAGATGTAGGAGAGGTGGTGGAAGGTGATATAAAGAGTAAAGTAAGAGAGAGAGTAAATAATTATTAAAATGTCAAAGGTGATTTTCATTTTTGGAGGGAAATACAAGTGGTTTTGGAGCAAAAGGGGCATTTTCGTCATTTACCCGTGCCTTGACAATTCATGCTAAATTCTTGATCAACAAATTAAAATAAGAAGGGATGAAAGTGAAGAGTGATAGATGTAGGAGATGTGGTGGAAGGTGATATAAAGAGTAAAGTAAGAGAGAGAGTAAATAATTATTAAAATGTCAAAGGTGATTTTCATTTTTGAAGGGAAATACAAGTGGTTTTGGAGCAAAAGGGGCATTTTCGTCATTTACCCGTGTCTTGACAATTCATGCCAAAATTATGTCTTGCCAATTAGCAGTACTCCTCCTTTAATTACTTCCTTTTTGTACTTGTCTGTTGTACTGACTTTCCTTTATTACTCTCCTTCGCCTTTTCATCTTCCGAGACAACTCTTCCCTTCTCCAGTATTTTCAATTCATCACCCCTTTTGTCTAAACCTTTCATGTCCCTTAGGAAACCCTCTTTTTATCTTTGACCCTTCTTTTTCTTCTCATCCATCTCAAATATGACTCGAACTAGATCCATTACTTCTCCCAAAGTTATCCCTCACTGCCCTTCAGACTCTTCCGAACATAATGTTCTTTTGAGGACTCCTCCAAAGAGGAATTTGATGCTCCTTTTTCTTCATCCAAGAATAGACTTGTTGTAAAAAAAAAAAAAGGCCTCTATAAAGCATCGCCTAGATCCCTCCAACACCCTCTATTCTGAAGACATGCATTGATTCTGGGGTATTAATTAGAAAAACAAGTTTGAAGCATTAAATGTCATCAACTTGGAATAGCTGAAAGATTCTCACCACCGGGTAAGTTTGTTTCTCAAAGTTCAAAAACTACCTCGTCTTCTTTGTTTTCTATGGCCTTGAATTGTACAAGGAACTTGTTCGTCTCTTCCATGCAAACCTTCGCTTATCTAAGGATAGTGATGAGTGGGAAACTCTTGTTCTAGAGTAGCGCATTATTATGAATAATTTTCCGTTTAAAGATGAGTTTGGTACCATGTGCCAAATATGAATGACGTTTGACCTAACAATTTTGAAGTTTCTTTGGAAGTAACCAAAGCGTTCATTATTGAACCTGGTTTGGAACTATCTGATTTTGGTCCTCTTTCTTTGTGTTTTGAAAATCGCATTCTTGCTCATATGATTGTTACTACTCTGGTTCCTAGGAAGGGATCTCTTAGTAATATCTCATCTAGAGATGTTTTTGTTCTGTATTACCTTTTCAAAATGTATATGATTAATTGAGCTTCTCGGATACGAGAATATATAGAGGAAAGCTCTGAGGATATGAATGCATCCGCTAGACTGCTCTACGGCCTATTAATATTGCATATCTTGGTAGATACTCTGGTTGATTTCTCTGGATACAAGCATGTTGAGATCTCTTCAACTTACGATAGTAGGACCTTCTCTAGCATGTGCTACACGCTTGTAGGAAATCAATGGTACAAAAAGGACTCTGTCAAAGCAAGAGTAGAGACGGTCAGAGTAACCAAAGTATCAGTCGACTATGCTTCTCTACTGCTAAAGGACATGAAGATGTCAAGGCTCGCTTACTCACAATTGAAGATGGTCTAAAGGTATTGCAAGAATTTGCAGGGAAAATTCGTCAGCTACACAAGGACACCAACATAGACGTTGAAAAGCATCACCCTGTTGTGGATGGTCTAAAGCAAGGAGTCTCTACTATTAACAAGTTGATCCGCCAAGTCGACAATCTTAAAGCTAGAGTTGACTTTTTCAATACCAATCTCACTATCTTTGTCCAAACTTCGTGCACAAATTTCTCTAGAAATGTGGAACGTTCCTATAATAGTTGTTGTATAATGTTTTCAACACAATAAAATATTTCTTGGGTGATCATTGAACAATATTGTTTTATGTTGCTCCTCCTATCTTAACACTATCTCTTTAATTTGTTAAACTGGGGGAGTTTGTCCCCATTATACTCATTTGCGTTGTGAATAGAGGGTTGTTGGTTACCTCTCTAAACTCTTTTTGCTCTGCTCTGCTCTGCTCTGCTATCCAATAGTTAACTACGTCTGCATACTTGTATGTCTCTCTCTACTTATGTGTTCTTTTGTTTTTGTTTTCTTTTTTATTGTGTAAAAGGGGGAGAAGATGGCACAAATAGTCCAAGCAACTAGCAAGGGGGAGAAATCACAAGATGTTTTTTGTGCACTCAGCTAGGGGGAGTGAGTCTCACAGCTGAACAAGGAAGTATAAAAGTATTATTTGTGCAAATTATTTGTCATTATCAAAAAGGGGAGATTGAGAGGTTCAAGTTAATTAAAGTAAAGTTTTAATAATGGCAAAATCACTTTGCAGGTAAACAAAGGAGTAGGTTGAATGCCAGAAAGGAATGAATATCAAGCAAAAGAATTGAATCAATGTACAAGTGTGATTTAATCTGCTATGCACAAATCAGGACGAAGATTAGATCATCTACAAGGGAAGAAAATCATGAGCTTAAAGTTGGAGTGCCCACTAGGAAAGAAAATCAAGACAAACAAAGGAAAGGATTGAAGACCTCATGTTTGGAAAGAAATAAATCAAGAAGAAAGAAGATCGGTAGAATGATAGACCACAATATGGACATGTACTATCATTCATACTCAATCAAGGAAAGAAACTCCTTTGAGTTTTCCTTCAGAGCATAAAGAACCTCACTACAAAGATCTATAAGAAGTTTGTTCCTTTCGAAAATGAAAACTACGCACTTCACTTGAACTTGTACTACATCTTCTTTCTTTCATCTTTCATACTACTCTATAACCTTGCAATGCCTACAATTATAAAAGAAGAGAGTTGTGTTGGTTATACAGGTAAAGATTGTATCAATTTAGGATATATCCGACTCAGGTTAGATATAGTAGATATCAAAATCATCTGTACTCACAAGTTCAACAAAAGGCTCTAAAGAAAACCCTAGTAACCCAAAGGAATTGGTTTAGGTATCACATCTGTGATCCAAACCAGTATGAAACAACTTGTCTCAATTTATGTTCACACTCAATTAATCTTCCCTCTCCCCCCTTTTAACTTTTGCTTGGGAGTTGCTCCAATTGAAAAAACACAATACTATCACATCATTTTATAAAAAGCAAAAAATGTTCAATTGAGACATAAAAGAGATCAAGGATCCAACAAGAATAAACTAAGTCCACCAGCTAGATTAAAATAATTCTGTTTTCTGTTCATCTAACAAAAGGTGTTACCATAACATATTATGGCCATCAGAGCAATTCCACAAACTCAGAAACATTTGTGATGTCTGCACCTACAGAACCTATAATGGTTTTGCCACCTAACATGTGAAATGAAAATTATCATAATGTACATTGCATGTATTGGGTGATACTCAGATAAAACTTTAACATTCTAGTTGTTTTTTGTTTTTCTTTCTGGGGAAAATACTGCTGAAGCTAACGCAAGGTTTCTCATAAAATGCAACGTTAACTCTGTAGATTTACTGACCTCCCTAGTAATTGGGTCTAACAGGTTTAATACCTATGGCCTGTTGCAACAAAATTCCAACACTATACATAGAGACAAGTCGAGCTAGACCAGTTCCCTTCACCGCAGCTCACTCATTGAGAGGGATGATGTTGAAGATGCTTCTCATAATAGCTTATCAGCTGCAAAAGAAAGCAAAAAGTAGTTCAATTGACGATATAAAGTAACACAGAAAGACTAAATTACATTAGCCTATTCAGTTTTGTAACAACTAAATAAACTTTTCTGATATTACTTCACAAACAAGTAGATTATTATTTTTGTCAATAACACATAAAATGACTATCATCAAACCTTAAATGACACAGAGCCAACATTTTTTTTTTATTCTGAATTAATTAAGATACATAAAGAAATTTTGAGTAAAAGTGATGATTTCCAAAAAGTTGATAGTAATAATAAAATTACATATCAAAGCCACAAATTATTATCTCAAGTGCACTATTATTTTTTAACAATACAAATTCACGCACAGAGGTCCTTGGAGATGATATATTAAGAGAAGTAGATGTAGCTTTGGAAAACCAGAAAAGGTTCCTATAAATAATCCATATTAGAAATATAAGATCATGTATTATGATGATGAAAGAATCAATAGGAGAACAAGAAAAAGAGCTACCAAAAGTGGATTATTCGTCTTCATGAACTTGTTATCCACAACAACTTCCGTTCCATCTGACCTGCAGGAAGTCATACCAAAATGTCATCACATAACCTAGAAACTTAAAATATATTCACCAAAATAATAGCAAGCTGACAACATAGAATTAGATCATAAAGCGACAAGGGTGTAGCTGCCTATCCAAGAAACTGGCACTATTTCAAGTATTCAACTGGATAAAAGCTGATGAGAATAGTATAACCATGAGTGAAAAAGAAAAGTTTCTCCAGAAAGGACGAGACGGGAATGTTATCAATCTGATTACACCTACACGCATTGCCCATCCAAGAAGGTGCTTACATGCATAAGTATTTCTGCTACAGAACTGACACAATTATCACAAAAATCACATGCAGTTCCATATTTGGGGTACTCTAAGACCCAATTACATTATAAGCAAACTATACACTAAAGGGAACAAAACAAAACCAAAAATCTTGAGGGCAATTAGCTCATGCTGATCACAAGAGGGTTTCTTTCTTATATAACTTCTGAGGGAACAAGTAACCAAAAGCAAGCATAAAGGAAAAGAGAATGCAAGGCAAACGAGAGCTTGAACCTTACAGATTATATTTGAAATTATAAAATAGTTCTGGGAAGAAAGGCTTTTAATTTCAGCACAACCAAGGCTAAAAAGAAAAATATGTTCTTCTTGATCAGTAAGTTAAAATTTTATTGATAAAACAACCCAAGAACTAAGGTAGTGCAGGAAGTTACAGAATGAGAGGCCTCCTTATTCTAGAACTTTGTTGGCTGTATGACTGAGTATAGGTCTTGTAGCAGCAGTTCGCACTAAAATGACCCTTGCTATGTTGCTTCCATTGTAAGAGCCCATTTGGATTGGCTTTTGGCTTCTTTTTTTATATATTTTAGCTTAACAAGAAGTGCTTATAAGCACTTTTTTTATTTTACTCAAACACTATAAAACTGCTTAAAACCTATTTTAGCTTAAAAGCACCTAAAATAAGTCGATCCAAACAGGCACTAACACATCATCTCTGCAATTGAGGCTTTGGCAAGGTTCCTAAAGATTGAGAAAAGTTGTCATGTTTCTAGCTTCTCAATCATTGAGATTCCTTCTGAAAGTGAAGTTCCAAGTGTATTGGTGTTTATAGTTAGATACTGTGGCATCTCTTTCAACATTTCCTGACAAAAGACCTTGAAAAACTAAAGTATGTTCAAGGTATTGAGGTTGCTCAATCTAGATTATGTATTGTTATTCCGGAATGCAAGTATGCTTTAGACATTCTTGAGGAGACAAATATGATATTATGTAAACTCATTGACACTCCTATGGATCCGATTATTAAAATCCTGTCCGGACAGGGGGAGCAACATTAATCCATAAAGGTATCGATAACTAGTTGGAAAGTTGAATTATCTTATAGTGACTAGACTTGTCATCTCCTTTTCTAGTGAGTGTTGTAAGTCAGTTCATGACTTTCTCCTTTGATAATCATTGGGAATGGTATTTGAAAGTTTCGATGCCGTAATTTCGGTATTCGGTTTTTAAAAGATTATACCATAACCATACAAATTTAATTTAGGATGGTTCGATATTTTGAAGTTTGGTTTCGGTATTCTACGGTACGGTAAATCAGTAACCATAATTTGTTTAACTTCGACTAATATATACTCGTATAATAGAGTATTATGACTCCAACAATTTTCGCTTATATTTGAAGACAACAGACACCAAACAGGACGATTTGAGACACTGATAGATACATTATAATCAAGAAAAGCCAATTAATCCTACAAATAGCATCCATACATGCAATAGTTACATCCAAGAATAGCTTAAGTAAGATAAGTGGGTACCAAAAAAAATTAATCTGCAGCACATGTCTTTTGTTCGTTTGAAAGAAGTTCACTAACTTCACTCTACCTAAAAGGTGAAGCTAAGATTCTTTGCATATGAGTGACATAGAAACATAATAGACACAAAGATAAATGTGATTTAAAACAAGAAAGTAGGTTAGAAGTCACAGACCTCTTAGCTCGAAAGGTCACAGACACATCCTTCAAGCCATTTTCTATATCAGGTGGTGAATAGTTCTCGGCCTTGATAATTTCTGTTATGGCATATGTATCTTTGAACTGATCACACTTATTATTACAACCCAAAACATTTCCCACAAGTCCTTGATCGTGAATTTCTTCCTGCACTAATGCAACCAAATGGCCACTAGTAGCATTTGCTACAGCATCTTGGAGATCCTTCACTACACCTGAAGTGGCTTGTTGTATAAACCTCCGAACAGAAGCGGACTTCCTCCTTTTAGCTCCTGTGCAGCGACCAGACTGAAGTGATTCTGTTCCATTGGCCATTGAAAATCCATTTGTGAAGGCATTGTTGGATCTATCTGCAGAGGCCTCTTTTGTCATCATCACTCCCTCGTCCACAGAGACCTCTTTTGTTGCGATCACTACATTTTCAACAGAGGCCTCTTTTCCCTTTACCACAGAGGCCTCTTTTGTTGCCATCACCCCATCTTCCATAGAGGCCTCTTTTGTTATCATGACTCCCATTTTCACAGAGGCCTCATTTGTTTCCATGACTCCCATTTTCACAGAGGCCTCTTTTGTTGCCATCACTCTATTTTCCACAGAGGCGTCTTTTGCTGTCATGGATCTCTTTACCACAGAGGCCTCTTTTGTTGCCAGCATCCCATTTTCCACAGAGGCCTCTTTTGTTGCCAGCACCCCATTTTCCACCGAAGCCTCTTTTGCACCATTTTCCACAGAGGCCTTTATTGCACCCTTTTCCACAGAGGCCTCTATCGTTGCCATCAGTCCCTTTAGTTCACTAAGCTTCAAATTCAATTTGTTTTGCTCTTCAATTTCTTTTAGAGAGGAATCCAACATTAAATCATTGTCATTCGGCACTTTGAAATTATTCAAACCACTACCATTTCTATCCACATGATCCAATGTAGCCAGAAGAGGTGAAGGCACAGGTTCCTCAATTATCCTAAGCTTCACTGCAGGCACAGTATCTGCAGGGGAATGTTGTTCTTGCTTGTGCTGCTGTTTTGTTTTGATTTCAGAGTGATTAACCCCAGGAGTCCGCTTACGCTTACGTGTAGATCGCTGTTGCAAGCTTGAAAAGGCAAAAGAAAGCAATAGAAATAAGAACCCATACTCCAATCCAATGGTATAAAAAGTCATGAAAGTAAAAGTATAAAAGAAACACCTCTCCTCGAATGCATCGATAACATCATAGCACGTCATTAGATTATCGACAGGTTCCCATGTGTTTGCAGTCTCCGACCAGCCTCGCCTGTAAATCAATCAAAAAGAATTCATGGGCTTTCTTTGTGTGTTGAGAAATTAAAGAAGAAGAACAGCTATACATGACTTACCATTTGATGAGATACTGAATTTTGCCCTTTGGTTTGCACAGCATTCGCAAATGGATAAAAAACAGCACAGCAATTGAAGTCAGGATAAAAAAAAATTTAAAAAAAAGATAAGAAAGAAAGAAAATTGATTGAAATGAAACAAACCTTTCTGATCCTCTTTCTTCTTACGGTCTCAATCTCATAAAACCCTTCAGCAAGTTTGGGTTTTTGATCATTAGCAGTCAATTCTTGTTGTTGGATTCCCACATCCCCTTCAGCAGCGCCCTCGCTTTCATTCACATCATCACAAGGTGGTGCTGTTTCGGTATCTGATACCAAACCGGAATTCTTGTTTTTCCCTCCTTTCATATCTCTCTTTCTTTCTGTCTCTCTCTCTTTGTCTAGTCTAGAGACAGAAGAAGAATAGTATTTTATTAGTAATAAGTCTTTTCTTTTTGACAGATAAGTTCACACTTTTCTACTCACAAAAAAGGGATGAATGTGAATCCAATTTACCAACCATAATTAATACAACTCTACTTTTAAAAATATCATGTATATTTTAGGAATTTCCATTAATTAAAATATACTACTATTTGTTTTTGACTAAGACCCCGTTTTGATTTGCATAAAAATGTAGCTTTTAACTTAAAAATAAAAAATCAAATACAAGGAACTTTAATTTTTGACTTATTTTAAGTTATTTCTAACTTTGTCAAACACTTTCTAACTTATTTTAAGTTATTTTTTATATTTGTGATTCAAAAACTGACTTAAAATTAGATTTGACCAACTTTTAAGTAAATCCAAACAGTTTTTAACTTTTAATTATTTATTCATGCATCCGCAAAGAAAGAATTTTTTTTCAAAGGGACAGAAAAATCTAAAAAAGTAAATACTTTAATTTAATAAAAAGTTTTAAAAATACCAGTGTGAACGGTAAGTTCGGATGTTCTTTTATTTTATATATATACTAGATAATGGTGTTTGTGCTATGCACGGGCCCAATATATAAATGGTATGTTTTGGGGCTAATAACGGAGTTTTTGAAGCGATTGTTTGTGTGGATAAAGGAATAAGTTTTTTTTATCACAAACTTGTACTTTCTTTGACACTATTTAAGGCATAATAAAACTATCCACATACAACATTTTTGAAATATTTTATGTTGTCAATTATCATGATTTATAATATTTTTATGATAGATTCACTTCAAGAATCAGTGGAATTTTTTGTATTTTTTTGAAAACATATTTTATGTTGTCAATTATCATGATTTATAGTATTTTTATGCAATTTTTAAAAATAAAAAACACAAAAAAAAAGACAAATAAATTAAAATGGACTCAATATATGTTATTTTTGTTGTCTCAATTTATGTGACACAAATAAAATTTGGAGAGTCATCCAAATTTTCATATTTTTTAAAAAAATGTTTTAAGTTATTAATTATTGTGATTTATAATATTTTTATGTAACTTTCAAATAACCTACATTACTGGTCACTTGTCCTAATTTATGTGATATGAATAAAATTACAAAATTAACCATTTTAAAATGTCTTTTAGATATTTTAAGTTGTTAATTATTATTATTTATAATACTTTTTTGATAATTTTAAAATGATATGTGTTATTTTTTCTATCCCAATATATGTGGGCTTGATAGAATTCTGAGAGTGAACCTATTTTATTATATAACTTTTAAATATTTTAATTTGGTAATTATTATAATTTTTAATGCTTTTTAAGTCATTTGTAAATGATATATGTTGCTTCCTTTGATCCATTTTATATAGTATAAATAAAATTCCCAAAACCAACTCAATTTTTAATATATTTTTTAAATATTTTAAATTATTAATTATTGCGATTTATAATATTAAAAAAAATTAAATAGAAAATGTACAAAACTTGTATCAGCCTAAAAAATGACCACGATGATTCGAAGCCTACAGAAAGCAATAAGGTTGTACGTAATTTTAAATACTTAATATATATTACTCCGTTTGTCTCAATGTATGCAGCATAGATAATATTTCAAGAGTCAATCAAATGTTGTTAATTGTTAAGATTTACAATACATTTTACATAGTTTTCAATAATTTCACATTAAATAATACATATTACTACTTTTGTCTCATTTTATGTGACATTGATAGATTAATTTTAAGAATCAGTCAATTTCTTTTTTTGTGTTTTTTTAATAAATATTTTAAGTTGCCAATTATCACGATTTATTATATTTTATATATAATTTGTAACGATAGATTAATTTCAAGAATCAATCAAAAAAAATTATATGCATTTATTTTTGAAATATTTTATGTTGTCAATTATCATAATTTATAGTATTTTTATGATAAATTCACTTCAACAATCAGTGGAATTTTTTGTATTTTTTTCAAAACATATTTTATGTTGTCAATTATCATGATTTATAGTATTTATATGCAATTTTTAAATATAAAAAACACAAAAAAAAGACAAATAAATTAAAATGGACCCAATATATGTTATTTTTGTTGTCTCAATTTATGTGACACAAATAAAATTTGGAGAGTCATCCAAATTTTCATATTTTTTTTAAAAATGTTTTAAGTTATTAATTATTGTGATTAATGATGTTAAATTGTCCAATAATATAAATTTTAAAGGTACAACCATAAAAGAAGAATGTACAACACTATCTAAGCACATGTAACACTTGTCATGTGCTAAGTAGTAGATATTCTCACTTATTATATATAGTAAAAATAATACATATTACTACTTTTGTCTCATTTTATGTGACATTGATAAATTAATTTTAAGAATCAGTCAATTTCTTTTTTTGTGTTTTTTTAATAAATATTTCAAGTTGTCAATTATCACGATTTATTATATTTTATACATAATTTGTAACGATAGATTAATTTCAAGAATCAATCAAATTTTTTTATATGTATTTATTTTTGAAATATTTTATGTTGTCAATTATCATGATTTATAGTATTTTTACAATAGATTCACTTCAACAATCAGTGGAATTTTTTGTATTTTTTTCAAAACATATTTTAAGTTGTCAATTATCATGATTTATAGTATTTATACGCAATTTTTAAATATAAAAAACACACAAAAAAAAGACAAATAAATTAAAATGGACTCAATATATGTTATTTTTGTTGTCTCAATTTATGTGACACGAATAAAATTTGGAGAGTCATCCAAATTTTCATTGTAAAAAAAAAAATGCTTTAAGTTATTAATTATTGTGATTAATGGTGTTAAATTGTTCAATAATATAAATTTTAAAGTTACAACCATAAAAGAAGAATGTACAACACTATCTAAGCACATGTAACACTTGTCATGTGCTAAGTAGTAGATATTCCCACTTATTATATATAGTAATAGTAATATGTGAACTCTTTTAACATTTAACCACAATACATTAGTTAGTCATAATTTATTCAGTATTAGCATTTAATAAGTTTAACCAAAACAAAAAAAAACATTTAATGAGTGATTTGGACTTTTCGGATCACTTCTTAAATGATGTGTTATCTCTCTCCATAAAAATTATTAACCCCAACTTTGTTTTTAATCAAATTATTATTAATTTTGAACACTAATCAAAATCTCCTTTTATCCTAATTACAGTAAAACCTCTATAAATTAATATAGGTGACACCATTATAGAGATATTATTTAATATAGGTGGGACCATTACAGTAAAACCTCTATAAATGAATATTTATTAATTTAAAGAATGGTTTGAGATTTGATGAAGAGTAATTTTGATTATATCAAAATCATTGTATCTTACTAATTTATGTATCATATTTATTGATTTCACATAAAAAAAAATATTATACATAAGTACAACGAATACATCAAAATCATTGTATCTTACCAATTTCAAACTTGTGATGTTGTGATAATAAGAGCTTTCAAGATGTATTATCGAACAGATTTTATCGTAGGATATTAGAAGACTATGAAGTGGGACAAACTGATGCATCAAAGATCATTGTTTTGAATGCTATCATATTGGCAATCCCTGTTTGGAAAACAAATGTTCAGCTAGAGACAATAACAATTTGGTTTCGACACTGTAAAATTTGTTCAGGGGAAGCAATCTCAGAGAAGTTGAATGAACCTACTTGTGAAAACGTCATTCATGAACTTGAAGTCATGATTAATGATCTCAGTTACCACAATAAAATGGATGTTAATAACCTGTTGGATTATCTGGGTGCAAGTGATATATGTTCAGAGATCCAGAGCTTAGAAGAAATTGTGGATACCATCGGAAAAAAGCAATATTGTTGATGATGAAGTTGAAGATGATACTATACCTTTGGAACCAGTTACGCATATGGAAACACTTATCACATCTAAAACTCTTCACAATTTTATGATGCAGTTTGAAAAGACAACATCGGAGCTCTTGGATGCAATAAGGAAAGTTAGAGATAAGGTTCAACTAGATTTGAATTTTAAAAAAAATCAGAACACAATAGAATCATATTTCACTAAATTCTCTTAGATATATTTGTACTTTTTAAATTATTAATTTATGATATTAGTGGGACCATATATTTAAATAGGGGTCTTCTGAAAATATATTATCTTATTATCTTATCGAAATTGATGATTTTTTCCATTGGCCCAAGTCGGGATCGGAGAAAAATATTATTTTAGAGAGATTAATTATTTATCGAGTATTAATTTACAGAGGTTTTACTTTAAATCTTTAAAATACCTATTACTTTCTCCGTTCTTTTTTTTTATATGACATCCTTACTATAAATAGTTAGTCTGTAATATTTTTCATTTCATAAAATCAATACATAAATTACAATATGTTTTTCTATTATACCCTTGTTAGTTAATTAGTCTTAAATATAGATATTTGACCAACCTAGGAAAACTAATAAGCAATTAATGTTCATTGTAATTACTTCATAAATTGATTAATTACTCTCAGCATTGCTATGAAATCTGATTTAGAAATAGAAATCTCAACAAACAATTAAAAATAAAAGATGGATTTATTTATCATTTATTGAAAAGTTTACTTCAAAAAAATAATAAATAAGGGTAGAATTGTAAACTTACTTTTGTTAATGCAAGTGAAATTTAAAATGTGACATATAAAAATGAACGGAGGGAGTATATCCTTTTATCATGAACTTCTTTTTATTTCTTCAAAAATTGTGATATTTTCATTTGTTTTTTTTGAATAATGTAACAAATATTTCGTACATCATCTTTTAGACGAAAAAAGAGGGGTGGGGGGGGGGGGATACTAATTTTGTGCTAATGTAGTAAATTAGCATAATGAGAAAATGAATTTTCTTAATAATAATCAAAACTCTAATATTTATTTATACAAGTGAAAGTAACAGAGAATAATAACTACACAAATATATTTTGATGCAGGAAATACAAAATAATTAATTAAATTAAGGTCAAATTTTTAAAGATTGTATTTATTTAAATTTTAAATTATTTTAAACTATAATTTATGTAATACTCCATCAATGCAATGCAAAAGTTGTTTATTTATATAGATAATAGAAAAACAACAACCGTTTATATTACTCGACCCTCATTCTAAAAATAGTTATTTTAATTTATTTCTCCAATTTATGAAATTAAAAGAAATTTTAATATTTTTTTATTTTTATCCTTACTAGTAAATAACTCCATAAAATAGTAGTAGTCAAATATAATGTTTCAAAATACATTATTAAGGGTGTATTTTGTTAGTTTAGGAAAATACACCCTTAATTAAAAATATTTTAAAGGATGTCATATCAAGAAGGGTCAAATAATATAAAATGCATGGAGTAAGAGATTGGAGAAAGAAAATAAAATATATGCATACATACATATACAAATGCTTAATGCATATAATATTGAAATAGAGGTCATAAAAAGGCGAAATGGTCTGATGAACCCTTGTACTTGCATGAGTTTGTATTTTGAACACTTCTACGTAATCATTTGTCAACTGAACTCTTAAACTCAATTAAAATGAGATTTTTAAACCCTTCCACCTATGTGTGTAGCTCACTCTCCTAGTCATATTCATGTCACATATAATAATGCCATGTCATAATTATCCTAATAATTTTTTAGTATTAACCAAAATTAAATAAAAGGCAAAAAAAAATAAGTTTCTATTACAAAAATATTTAAAAATTGATATTTCTCTCTTAGATTTCTTGCACTTCCCCCAACCCTCGACCACAATCAACATGAATTGATTTCATTTTTAAGGTTTACTATGGTTCTTCTTCCTCAGCTAGTGATGTTCTTCGTGGAACATTTGTCTCTAACAAATAAGCTAATCAGTGACAAGAGGAAGGCTGGTGCTTTATTCGTGAAGCTTGTTTCGATGTTGAAATTGAATTTCTCTATGTGAAAAAAGAAGACTAAAATGCTTATAGCAAATCAGAAGAAGCATGAATGTTGAAAGTTTGTTCATCGTGTGAATCGTCATGTTCGCTTCAAGGAAGAAAAAGATGAAGTGACCAAATTTGTGCCAAATCTTCCAATTGTTAGCTTCTATTTTTGCAGTAGCTATTAGTGAAGTTAGACAATAGGATCTTTGGTTCACTTGTGAGCAATCAATAAGGTTTGTTGTTTAGTTTTATTTATGCAATACTCTGGAAAAAGAATCTGCAGTTATTGACGACAGAGGTTCAATGGAAGAAATAGGGAGGAGATGTAGCGGAATAAACTGGAGGGGTTGGGCACTTTTGTGTTCTTCTTTTTTATTTTTAGTATTTATTTAATTTTTTCAAGTAAATTCATGTTTTCATTCACTTTCACAAGTGTGTTATCACGCTCTATAAGTGACTCAGCAAAACAAATGCCACGTAAGTTCGGTCAATGGTCAGAGGGTTTAAAAAATTTATTTTAATTGAGTTTAAGGGTTCAGTTGACAAATGATTAAGTAGAAGTGTTCAGAATACAAACTCATACAAGTATAAGGGTCCATCAGATCATTTTGCCTCATAAAAATAATATTAAATTTTTGTAACAAATTCATAAAAATATAATTCTACTTATAATGTTAGAGAGCTTTAAAAAAAAGTTACAAATAGCTAGGTTAATAAATAAATTATATATAATATAAAGAGGAATTACATATATGTGATAGAACAAGGGTAAAATACATGTTGCATAGGATAAAGGAGGGAGTTCGATTATTGTTCAAAGTTGGGGGGGGGGGGGGGGGGTTGATTTTAAAAGCAAAGTTGGGGGATGAAAGTGATTTTGACCCTAAAATTAGTAGTCCCTCCCTCTCAAAATAAGGGTGTGTTTAGTACGAAGGAAAATGTTTTCCATGAAAAATTATTTTCTAGAAATTGTTATCTTGACATAATAAGTGGTATTTTTTACTTATTTTCTAGTATTTGATAAATAAACAAGAAAATATTATCCCAAAAATATTTATATGTTACCTAGCAAAACATTATAAAGGCGGGATAAGATGAAAATGAGAAAATATTTTTCAACATTTAGAGCAATGAAACATAAGAACCAAACACACCCTAAGTCTTCCTTTAGCAAAAATAAGTTGTCTCAAAATAAGTGTTATCTTAAGAATTCAAAATAAAAAAACAATAGATTTTTCTAATTGTACTCTTATACTCAATTTCCTTAATACTGTTTCATTTTCAAGAGATATTTATTCAATAGGAATAGTTTAATACACTATATTGTGTATTTATTGATTTCTAAATGACCACAATTTATCTATATCCATATTATATTAAAAATATGAAAGTCCTTAGAAATGTTGATTGACCTTTTTACCCTTCGTTAGAAGACCTTTCAATAGATAAAATTATCATTTACTATTTTTCTTAAATTATTCATTATCTTTATAAAATTTAAAATTAAGGAGTCATAAAATATATGGTAATATATATTAGAAAAATTAATAATTAAGGAGTCCTAAAATATTTGATAAGAGAAAAATAAATTTTAAAATTAAGAAATCCTAAAATATATGATGAGAAAAAATATATGATAAAATATATTTGGAAAATTAATAATTAAGGAGTCCTAAAACATATGGTAAGAGAAAAATATATTTTAAAATATTAGGAATCCTAAAATAAAGGGTAAGAGAAAAATATATGATAAGAGTTGTAATGTTCTCTCTCATCAACATAATTTTATGACATGTCGATAATTATGAATTATTTCTACCAATGTGAAGTTTCATATTGACGGCTTGACGCAATAGAGCTTGTAATTTTATTTTCTTCCAAATTTTGTACAATTTTTTTTTTGTGTACCTGAAAAAAATCTTTGTGTAATTCAATTTTTTCTCTTTCCTAAATTGTCAGCCCAAAACCGAGGTCATGATGGAACCTTCTAAAACTCCCCGTAGATAACCTTAATCCTTAGCCCAAAACCAACGATAATAGTCGTAGGGGTGGAAGAATTATAAGAAGTTCAGTAAAGCATTTCAAGAGGAAACAACGAAAAAAGGAAATAATATATATAAACATAGGCTCGAATGAGGACCAAAAAAGACAATATCCCACCAAAACTTGGTGGATGCCAATGCAAAACTACTATAAAAGGAGAGTACAGACTAGACATATACAACAAATGCACAAGTTGTCTCGAAATACAAAAGACTATCCAAAACTATATACATATGGAGATGAGTCGACTCTGATCGCTAATAAGGTCACCCTTGATCTCCGGGATATCAACAACAACAACACGAGAATCACCATGACAACTAAAGCTCAGTCTGCATCAGGGAAAAGATGCCAAACGCAGTATGAGTATCAAAACAACGAGTACTCAATAGGAATCATAGGTCGACCGATCTTGCAATTGCATAACAAGATAAGAAGAGAACAAATCAAGGTAATAGGATTCAAGGTAATAGGATGACACTAAGTCATAAGTAGATATGCAATGAAGTAAATCTACCATAGCAAATTCTAAAAGTAGTAAAATCTAACTAAACGTAATTGGACCCCATAAGCCCACAAGGTACATACAAAGGCATAACATCAATAAAACATACATACAATAACCCGACTGAACCCCCATAAGCCTAACGGGTACACTCAAAGGCTATAGTACGAGGAAGAATTCTGAAATGAACAACTACACCTCGAATATAGCATCTCCCAGAATCTTTCATCGAATAACTAGTCCTTCCTCAAAATCTTATGTCACAACCCGAGAGCATCCCCAAGTCGTAACATGCGTAATCGACCTCTCGGAGGTCTCATACAAGCCCTTAGCATTCATCACATTAGATATGTAAAATAGTGCGAAATTAAAAACTCTTTAAATAAAATCCCATAAGACTCAAAGGTCACTTTTAAAAACATCATTCAAAAGTACACAAGCGGAATACGAAGTCTCTTAGCCATCTTAGACATAAACGTGAAAACATACTAGGGACACGGCCCTTTACAATCAAAAGAAATCTATTAAGTCTATTACAAGAACCTTATCATAAAACTAGAATAGAAAAGTCTTGTCCCCGACATAGGAGGACATACCCCAAGATCTTGGAAGAACTTCAAGTTCCAAGCTTACTATAGAACCCGCTCACTTTCCGGAACCTACACTTGTAGAAAATAGAGAAATATGGAATTAGCACAATTAAGTACTAAGTATGATGACCATGCAAGAAAACGTGCACCACGGACATTTACAAGGAATAAAATGCTTTTAAGACCTTCTTTAACAAACCTTTACAACCACAAGCATAAACCCACATTTCAAGTCACCATTCACAAATAAGACCATATTCACATCACTTACAACTCAATTAACACAAGCGTATAATACTTAAACAAGATAGCAAAGTAATTCCTTCCTTACCATCTAAGTCTCTATCTCAAGTCACCCTAAGCCACACTTGAGTGAATAATGAAGTGACCGCCCATACAACATCTTCATATACACCTAAGTGTTCCTAAGAGTTACCATAGACAAGGGTTTTTTTTTTTTCATTACATTATAACATACTAAGTCAACATTCTTTATAAAACCATTTAAGAGACACACAAGCATATAGGGGACAATCACATAATAGCCCTAAGGCTTAGGGAACTCACTTTAGCATCTTTTAAGCCTACTTGTGCCATGTGTAGATAGCATCACATACTACTACCTACACGTTGTAGAACCTATCCAATACTAGAGTGCACATCCCATATGATGGAAATAGGCCTTAACCGACATACACCACACTAGCAAGGTATGGAATCCGGAGTCTATCCTACTCCGTGGAGGTTGTTCTACTTGCCAAGGGTAGAACTAAAAGCAACCCATGTTGGCACATGGTTTAAGAGATGTCCAAGGATGTTCATTGTGCCTAATCTCATGCTCAACTAGGCCACCATCCTAACCACATCCACTCGGTGCTTAGCCTTGGTTTCCATAGAGTATTCAATCACATATGTACTAGAGAGGGTTCCTTTTCTAGTTCAACCAACTCATAGTACCTCTTCCCAAGAAAGGCCCCATTTCTTAGTCATAGCCAATCTAGGTTCATAGGGATAGCTCATTTGACTTTCTTAGATAAGGATTCTCATGCCGTTCCGGCTCCATCCATCTCTAAGTCTATCATTTCACTCAAGAAGGGAACATCACCCTAAGGCCCATCCTTCAAGGTTATACATTTACTTAGGAAAACTAGACTCATGAAAAGGCACTATGCTTAAGTCTACCAATTCAAGTCTTGGCCTAGAATTCCTCTTTTAACATTTATA
Organism: Solanum verrucosum; assembly: GCF_900185275.1. NCBI lineage: Eukaryota > Viridiplantae > Streptophyta > Magnoliopsida > Solanales > Solanaceae > Solanum > Solanum verrucosum. Next base: position 1,405,801 of record NW_026020409.1, read on the forward strand.
GGAAGAGCTCCATTACTAAGTCATAGCCCAACCAAACATTCATATATAAAATCAAGCTTTCATGACACAAGACAAGATACTCAAGTCTAGCATATGAGCTACAACATCATCTTACAAAGACTCATCATAGTCCATCATCACCACATATCATCATTTCAAGAGAAACATGCTTTCTCATTAGCATACTAACACTTTATACAATATCACATTAATACCATTAGAACATCTTCACATTATAGCTTCACACAAACTTTACATATAGCTTCATATGTGTATAATAATACAACACTATAATAGCACTCATATAATGCCCTTCATGGCCTCATTTTACAATAATACGATATTCCAACATTATACAACAACTTCACCAATGCCTTCATGGCTACAATTCACAATAATACCACACAAGAATACGATATAACACTTCCACCAAAGGTGGATTCAACCTACCAACAACAATCAATTCAATAAAGAGGGTTCAAGCTTTCTTACCATAATCCAAAGCCATAGCCAAAATCACCAAAATCCAAACAATCACCAATATTTCACCCATAAGGCTTACCACCCTTATTAACAATTAATCATGAATAAACATTAAACAACCCAGGAGATATCAATACAATTCACTTTACACCTAATTCCATCAACTTTGAATTTATAGAAAAAGACCCACTTCATAAGCAAATTTAGGAGTTTAGGGAAATCATGGGTTCTTCAAGGAATTCCATATGAAATCATCTTAAAAACATTAATCAAACATTAATTCATCAATATAATGGCTTAGAAAACGTTTTGCCAATGAACCCATGCTTAGATTAGAATTTGAGATTTTTGTTCTTTGAAACAATTTTTTTTTGAAACTCTTTTGATTGGACTCCTTGAAAGAAAGATTGATCAAGGATCAAGGGTCACCATACCTCTAAGTTGAAAACCCACGAAAATTGAAGAAGAAAGAACTCGAAATCTTCAACCCTAGCTCCAACTTGACCTTGACCTTCAATGGTTTCTGGAGAGAACCCCTTTTTTTTTTTTGAAAGATGAATTAGAACAATACCTTTTTAAAAGTTTTAATACCATATATAGTTATTAGAAATAAAATAAAATATACCCACTTCTTAATTTAACTAAAATTAATATTTACGAAAATGCCCCTTGCCTACATGGACCTACCAAATAAAACTAAGGCAAAGTCCATTTTTTTTTTTTTGGAAAATTTCATAACTCCAATTTATGCTTAAACTTTAAAAATTCATACGTTAGGCTCTAGTTTCACCTATCTATTTTTAGGGTCGCTACATCTTACATCTAAAAGTCTTCATATAACCTAACGTATTCTAGAATCTTACATCGGATAGCTAATCCTTCTCGGAATCTTACATCAGAAATCCTTATAAGAACCCAACAATCCCTGGAATCTTACATTGGAGAGGTCGGTATCACCCCAAAATCTTACATCACAATGGTCACACAAACATCTAACAGCTCTTAGAATCTTACATCTAATATTTTGTACAAAACCCTAACTTATCCCAGAATCTTACATCAGTATAACTACACCACTTGCTAGCCCCTCTCAAAATCTCTAATCAGGTTAGTTATAACGCTAAAAGGAAAAGAGGTCCTAAACGAGTCTAGGGTAACCACTCACCATAACCATCAAATCATAGATATTAATATGGATATCGAAGGTCAAAACTTAACCTAGAGGGTTGCATCTAACCCAATTCCAATCCTCGAAGACCCACGAGTCCCAAAAATTGACTTATAAAGCAACTCTAGCAAAACCTAGGCTAAGGCTTCTCACCATAAACAGTAAGGGCATTCTAGCCTAATTTCAACTCACGAGCACAAACAAAATATCAACAAGACATAGAAGTCTCATGAATTACCAAAAATCACTGAAAAAGACCAAAATGATACATGTAAGGAACATAACATCGAATAATGCTATAAAACTACCCCCACACTTAGCTAATTAGCATGCTAGAACAATCACAAACAAGGTCTAAGGATAGTAAGTTGTAGACTATCTCAAAGACAATCATACGCACTATAAAAATCTTTAAACTGGGGTTTCCCCTTCCAAGCCGCCTCCAAACGATGTAACACTATCACAATAATGATCCCAACATCAGTATGATCAGTTAGATACCAAATTTGAAATAGTTTTAGATGGAAGTAAAAATGAGCCAAAATAAAATTATAGGACCTGTGCAAGGAATCTTGAAATTGACTCCCTAAAGGGGTCCCAACAAGCTCAAGGAACTTGTGGCCCAAAAGCAAGCACAATCCAAGATTTAGAATTCCATGAAATAACTCATGCATCTCAATTCAAGAATTCACCAAGAAAGAGCTAAAACAAAGGAAATTCAATTGGAACTTACATGTTTAATGCAACAAAAATGAGCCTAACAACGTCCCACGTGCCCCCAACAATTCTTAGAAAATATCAAAAATTCCCACTACAAACAAAGCTCTTAAAGGTTGTTCTTACAAAGTAAAAATGAGAAATGAACTATAGAGTTCGCCAAAACTGATACAACTAGCATTCACACTACTCATCGTGATCATTAGACTTAGTCATCGCGATTGCAACGGTCAATTGATAATTGGATCCATCGGTCCTTAATGGCGATCACGCAAGTCAACACCCACAATTGCAAGGACCAAGAAGATTAGTCTGTGCGAATGCGACACCAAGCCTAATGTGAGGCCCCATGGTTCTTTCGCATAATATGCGTAGCATTGCATGAGTGTAAAAGATTTATATGACTTGGTGTATCACATCAGGAGAATATGGTTGCAAAAGGGGTGGTAAAATCAAAGAATTAGACTAACGTTATGGGTCAAGGATGCCCTTAAACAAGTTCGAGTTAAATAATGTCTATTCTAACACCCCGCCCGTTTGAAAGGTTTAACTTAACCAGTACCTTTGGGGTAAGACTAAGAGTGTATTTTATGCTAAGAAGGATATAGTCATCCAGTGATCGTAAGTTATGTTTTTCAGTCAAATAAGTTGGGAAATAAAAGTCGACAAAAGTTAGAGTAAGTTCTTTGATAAACTTTCTGAAATTTGGGTTAAATATATCAGGTCTTTTCTCCCAATCTATAAAGCTTTAGAAGAGCCCCAATATACTAAATCGAAGGTCTACGAGTCTTCTTTCTAACGCACTATAGCATTTGTCCATATGACTTCAGAATAGAGAGATATTCAGATTTTTGTGAGACTGCACAAGAGGCACATGAAGGTAGGCCCCTAGCCCCTATGTTGGTTTAGCTTTATAAGATTTGATTTCCCTTAATTTTATCACTTTATTTTCTACCAATAAGAAGAAAACAGTCCTAAATCCTCTCTAAAGGTTCCCCTATTATCCAAGCCAAGATCTATAAGATTTCAACGTGGTTTCATCCGAGGAATATTCATAGAGATTGTGTTACTTCTTTCCTCCTCGTTGGTTGTGATTTGAAGGATTCTTCATGGTGAATGAGTCTCGTTTTTTAGGTGGTGTTGCTTTTGTTTGGTTGGTAATAATTCTAACGCTTCATTTTATTGAGTGAGTCCAAGTTATATCTATGCTATATAAGCAAGAACACAAATAGACAACTGAAAAATCGTATTTGGATAGTTATGTGATGTTGGGTTGTTTTGAAGTATTTTATGATGTTGTTGTTGCTGGAATTTTCGGAGATGATTTGTTTATGTGTGGTTGTTGTTGATATGAGTTGGTAAGAGAAGAAGAAGTATAGATGGGTATTTAATTGTAAGATAACTAAGTAAAACGTTTGTTCCATTATTGCATTGCGATTTTCAAATGGTTTCTTCTTGCAATGTCCAGTGTTTGAGGATACTGTTTTTTATTGAGGAGATATGCTAAAATACTATAAGTTTCATCAAGTCTAAGTTAAATTTCTGCCCTTTGAACCTCTTATTGCTTATGAACAGAAATACATGATTCAAAATGTAACTATTAGACGAACTCACATGATGGTGATCGGAAGCCGTGAGTTCGAGTTATTATGGTTGTATTGAACAATTTGTAACACCTCAGAATCTAGTAGACTAAACTAGGGCTAAGTGAGAGGGCTAGAGCCAAGGAAGAGGTCTAGGGCAGCCCACTTTTCCATAGACACTGCCCACCTTCCCATGACCACCACCACGGCTTGTGGTGGTGAGGCAGTAGCTACCCCAAGGCTGCCCCAAAACAACCTACTCCACATGAAGGCCTTGACGGCTCGTGAAGGCCTCCACGGCCGTGGGAGGTGTCGTGGTCTTCACTTAGTTTTTGGGGATTAAGGGAGGTGGCTCCCTAGCTACTGGTCCAAAGACCACGGGGGCACTTATTAACATCTCAAATACACCTCATCGAATTCTAGGTGTAGATTACCATTAACTAGTATAAAACCCAACGAAGAGTTGGGGTCGAACCCACATGGAGAGGTACGTGTTCAAATTCAGTTATGAAGTTATAACATGGTCTATTCGGATATAGGAATAGAATTTATCGAAAACATGCAAACAAGTCTAAGGGTGTGACAACGAATGTCAGATGGTTTGGATTGTCAATTATCAGCTACAACACAATCAAACACGAGAGAAATAACAATATAGAGAGGAATTCTCGAGATGTGATCGATTATGGGCAAATTTCACTATACGGGTAATTGAAATTACTAACAAATAGCTAAATATCACTGGGTAGGCTATACTATAAGTAAGATAGTTTTCTCTCGAACAACTACCACAATTCAAGCGATCTATTTCGAACATCAACAAGCTTAGCAAATAAGAACAATCCACACCTTAATTCATCTACTCTCTCTAGGTAGATAGGTAGAATTGAGTTTAGGATTTACTCTTTCGAGCTAAACCCATATCAACCCAATAACTACAATCATCAATTGAAGGCTTTGATTCTAAAACCTCATTTTCAAGCAAGCCAAGAATTCTAAGTTAGAATTGCATTTCCAACTACAATTCTTAGATTAAAACATAACTATCAATTAAACCCACTTCAATTAAGCATTTAAGTTAGTAAATAATAATACCCATAAGCTAATTCAACCCATAATCACATGATCACACCCCAAGAATTGGGGTTTTAGCTAAACATCATAAAAAGGTAAAAACAATTACCAACTTGATTGGCCATGAACTGGGTAATAGTATCCAAGCCTTTACAATGTTCCAATATGGTTAAATTCAAAAATGCAATTCCAAATCGTTACAATTAAGCTTAGAAATCGCAAAGTTTACAATAAGCACTGAAAAACTCAAAGAAAACTCCAACTCTCAAACTTGGGGATCCAAACTCCTCAATTCTCCTTTTGAATTCCAATTTATAGTTGCCCACTTTTTGGCCTGAAAGTCCATTTGGTGGAATAAGTCGCGCCTCGCCGAATGGTTCGACGATCCACCTTTTGCTCCCTTCCATCGCCATTTTGCATTGGTCCTCAGCCTCTCAGGTCCTGTAACTTTAGGCGATCAAAGTTGCCATCGCGGATTCATTCGGTGATTCGTCGACTCCCCATATTCTGTCGCCAACTTGGTTCTTCCCCAGGGTTGGGATGATGGAACTTTGGGCAAGCTAATGAGCCACTCGGCGGCTCGCCGAGTTGTCTTGGCGATCACTAGGATCAATTTTCTTCACTTCTTCAGCTTGTTAGTTCCTTTTTGTCCGGTAGTGTCCTTGTCTTGCTCCTTAGCCTGTAATGCTGCAAATCTATACTTTAACATCAATTTAGAGCATAAATTAGTCATTTGTGGACACTTATACTATCAAAACAAAGCCCAAAATGAGTTAAAATCTTGGACTTATCAACACCCATAACTTAAACTTTTTCTTGTCCTCAAGTAAAACTCAAGATCAATTAGTTCAACAAGGATATCTAGAGACAGTGCTGCATAAGATTCATCATAAATGGCCAAATGGTCAAACGTGCCAGTTTTCACCCTGTACTTCAAAATCAAGCCTGCAGCCTACTAAATCAAAATTAAACAATCACATTATGAAATTAAAGCAAGACCTATACTACCCATGCCTTTGGGGCACTCAGATTTCCCCCAATTTGGCCAAAATTGGCCATTTGACGTCTTTTGCCCTTAAGAATGATGTCAACCGCTCTATCATCGGCCAAAATTTACCATTTAACACAATTCGGGGCTACTCAGACTTCAACCCGCTAGACCCAACACATATTCAACGCAACCCAATAATTTTAACTCAATTTCAACAAGCAATGACACGGGAATCATGATTAAAGGCCGATTAATTACGATTTCATTTAAGATTAGGCAAACAAACAATCACACGGTGATTCATACGACATTTTCCACAGATATCAACAACAAAACATCGATTTGCATTTGATTTCAACTAACAATCAAGCTCAGGGTTCAGAAAACCAACCTTTATGCCGAAAATAGATTTGAAGTACTAAGAAGTAAAGTAATTCCAAAGTCATCCCCGAGCAAAGATTCCAAATGAAATGAGGGTTAAAATGCAAGAATACTAAAAATCTAATATTGGTGAGAGAGTACATGAGTTGAAAAGGTGAGAAAATGAAGGATTTTGAAATTTTAAATCGTTTGGCCTTTAAAACCTTTCAGTTCGCGCGCCCGTCGGCGAGGTAAGTCGTGTCCGCCGGCACACTCGGCTTGCTGCTGAGTTTTACAGAACCTCTTGTCATTTTGGTGGTTGAAACAACGGTCCAAGTCGGGCTCGCCGACCTATTAGGCGAGTCGTCGACTGGACTTTTTGCTCGCCCAAGTGCTCTTTTCCCAAAACTTCAACTTTTCAACCTGCACATTCAACACCCACTATTAAAACAATGGAAATAAAAGCAATAAACCTCGGGTTTCCTTCCAAGAAGTGCCATATTTAATGTCGTGGTACGAAGTGGATACGCTTTCAAGGATCATTCTTCGGGTAGGGTATCACTTGGCGGGCCCGCTTTTGGCCTTGGGTTCAATGGGACGAATTTGACACATTTGCGTTTCCAATTGCTTGATTGACACTGAATGAGAGGTGACCATTTGATTAAGTCTAGAGACGTCTTCTTTCATTTCTTTCAAAACTTTGTCCGAACCCTATACCTTGGTGAGAATGAGTGAAAACATGTCTTCCATATGGACATCTGAGTCAGCCCTTTGTTCTTTAGGATTTTGACGCTTATGAAGTGGGATGTATCTGTCCTTGGTGCCCTCTCTTTCCTTCCAAGTGGCGTTACGATCACGTCATTCTTTGTCACGATCTCTCCTTCTATCAGCTCTGTTCCAACCCAGATTTCCACCCGGCCTTTGATAGTTTGAATGAAACCTCCTCCTTGATTTGCAAGAAAGATCACTTCTTCATTGTACAATGCTTCAAAATGTGCCTCATCAGGGTTTGATCCCCCAACACCTACAACATTCACACTTTTCAACCCACTACCCATAACATTTTTTGACAATATGTCCAGCTGGGTCATCATTTTTTCCATGTTTTTGTCTTTCTCTTGATCCTTCTCGATCTACTCTTTTGTCATTTTAAAGGTGAGAGGAGACACTTGGTCCGCACGAGTGTACCGTGCTCTATTGATCTTGGTCATGCGGTCAAGGAGTTGAGACGCAACATCCCAAGGCTATTGCATTATACCACCGAGAACAACTTGATCAACAACCCCTTTGTCCACCGAGTCAAGACTCCTGTAAAAGTATTGCAACAAGACATCATGGGGAAGCCCATGAGTTGGGCATTGAAGTATAACTTTTGAAACCTCAACCACGTCTCGTGGATTGGTTTGCCTTCAAAGCGTTTGAACCCTTGAATACTATCCCTTAACGTCATCATCTTTGACGGGGGAAAGCACCTCACATTAAAAGCTGTGGTAAGCTCATCCCAAGTAGTAATGGAATTCCTAGGAAGATCAGCCAAATACTTTGTGGCTTCTCCCATAAAAAAGAATGGAAATAATCAAAGATGGACCGATTCTTGAGATATAATCTTGAATGAGAACTGTCCACAAACATCGATGAAATTCCAGATATTCTCATGGGGATCCTCATGAGCCAAACCTCCAAATAATCCCTTCATTTGTAATAGTTGAAGCATTCTGCTAGTTACATGAAAAACAACATTCCCTTCAACCGAAGGTAGACGTCTGACCCCGATACCACCCAATTGGATAGGATCGTTAATGTCATTCAAGTTCCCAACTTCGTCTTGGTGGCCAACTTGGCTACCATTTCTTCCATTCACGCTCATTTCGTCTTCTGTTAAAAAACAAACACAACCAACAGAGAGTCGATTCAACTATAACATAAAAGAACACAACTCAACTTCGATAATTGAATTCTAAACAACACCACTCCCCGGCAGCGGTGCCATTTTGATTAATGTCTCAAATACACCTCATCCAATTATAGGTGTAGACGTTTGTTAACTAGTATAAAACCCAACGAAGAGTTGGGGTCTAACCCACATGGAGCGGTACATGTTCAAATTCAGTTATGAAGTTATAACGTGGTCTATTCAGTTATAGGAATGGAATTTATCGGACACATGTAAACAAGTCTAATGGTGTGATAACGAATTTCAGATGGGGGTTTGGATTGTCAATTATCAGCTACAACACAATCAAACACGAGAGAAATAACAATATAGAGAGGAATTGTCGAGATGTGATCGATTATGGGCAAATTTCACTATATGGGTAATTGAAATTACTAACAAATAACTAAATATCAGTCGGTAGACTAGACTATAAGTAAAATAGTTTTCTCTAGAAGAACTACCACGATTCAAGAGATTTCTTTCAAACATCAAGAAGCTTAGCAAATAAGAACAACCCACACCTTAATTCATCTACTCTCTCGAGCTAGATAGGAAGAATTGAGTTTAGGATTTACTCTTTTGAGCTCAACCCATATCAACCCAATAACTACAATCATCAATTGAAAGCTTTGATTCTAAAACCTCTTTTTTCAAGAAAGCCCATAATTTTAAGTTAGAATTGAATTTGCAACTACAATTCTTAGATTAAAACATAGCTATCAATTAAACCCACTTTAATTAAGCATTTAAGTTAGTAAACAACAATACCCATAAGCTAATTCAACCCATAATCACTTGATCACACTCCAAGAATCGGGGTTTTAACTGAACATCATAAAAAGGTAAAAACAATTACCAACTCTATTGGCCATCAGTTGGGTAATAGTCTCCAAGATTTTACAATGTTCCAAAATGGTTAAATTCAAAAACCCAATTCCAAATCCTCCTAATTAAGCTTAGAAATCCTCAAAGTTTACAAAAAAACACTAAAAAACTCAAAGAAAACTCTAACTCTCAAACTTGGCGATCCGAACTCGTCAATTCTCCTTTTGAATTCCAATTTATAGTTGCCTACTTTTTGGCCTGAAAGTCCATTTGGCGGAATAAGTTGTGCCTCACCGAATGGTTCGGTGATCCACCCTTTTCCCCCTTCCATCGCCATTTTGCATTGCTCCTCAGCCTCCTAGATCCTGTAACTTTGGGCGATCCAAGTTGCCATCGCAGATTCATTCGGCGATTCACCGACTGCATATTTATGTCGCCAACTTGGTTCTTCCCCAAGGCTGGAATGCTGAAACTTTGGGCGAGATAAAGAGCCAATCGGCGGCTCACCGAGTGGTCTTTGCGATCTCCAAGATCACTTTTCTTCACTTCTTTAGCTTGTTAGTTCCTTTTTGTCCAATAGTGTCCTTTCCTTGCTCCTTAGCCTGTAATGCTACAAATCAACACTTTCACATCATTTTAGAGCATCAATTAGGCATTTGAGGACACTTATACTATTAAAACAATACCCCTAAATAAGTTGAAATCTTGGACTCATCATGCACTACGACTCGTGGTAGGGACCACGACTCGTGAGACCTCACGTGGTCATGAGTTAGACCTTTGTAAACTAGGGGTAATTGGGTCTTTCCGAAATTAATTAGATTAATACCATGTTGTTTTGCCTAAGCTTAGGACCTCTATATAGGTCATTTTAACCCCAAAACTCACCCATTCAAGTCATTATTTCCAAAACCCAAAAGTAAATCAAAGATCTTCCTCTCCGAAATATTTCTCTCTTTAGAAACTTGAAGAAGAAGAAGAAGAAGAAGAAGAAGAAAGGATTCAAGCTAGGGTTAAGGGCAAGCCTCAATTCCTCTACTGTAGTTAAGCTTTGGGCTTTGAGGTATGCTAGTTTTTATCTATGGATTCCTTTCATCCATGGAGTACCTAAATTTCTTAATTTCAAAGATTTGAATTCCCCAATTAATTTAGGATTTTCTTCAATTATCATGGGTTCTCTAAATTGTTGATTTAAATGATTGAATTATGATCTTTTATGCATGAATTGATGAATTACAATGATTTTATGATTATTACCCTTATGAACCAATGTAATCCCCATGTTTTCAAGTTATAAATCATATGATGTGGGATTTTGATCTTCAAGGAAAAGTTTTATGAAATTAGGCATGTATTGCAAGCTTTACATGTATTTATGATGAAATCCATATCTAACCCATGTTTTCTAAGTATTTATGGTTGAAAGTACATTTTGACCTCAAGAGGTGAATTATGGACTTATGTTTTTTCTTATGAAATCAATGCAAATGTTTTAAGGGTGCTTTGAGAGTAAAGTACCAATGATGATGTTGTTGATGTGTTGTTGAAAGAACATTCTTATAAACACATAACTAGCATGATGTGAATGGTCTTCTTACATAGAAATGATTCTTAGGTTAAACGGTTTTCTCACCTAATTGAATCAAAGAAAAGGAACCTTCTTGATGCAACTAGCTTGAATTGGTTATCCAAGGGCACCTTTTCATGAGTAATGAAGTCAAATAAGAAATGACTATTCCATGGGAATTTATTCTTAGCACCAAGTCAATATTAATAGTGAGATGGAAGCTCTCCTGTAGTAGAGGCCGGGTTTCCAAAGCAATCTCATGAGATGGAAACTCTCCCGTAGAAGAGGCCGTGTTTCTAGTAGAAATCTCCTTATCCCTTAACTATGTGCACCCATAGGTTGATTAGCTAGTGGAATCACGTAAGCTAGAAGTTCTTAGTTCTACTTGGGCAAGTAGGACAACCCTTTTCGGTGTGGGAGACACTGGGGGATCATGTTATAGTTCACATGGTCTCTATGTCGGTTAAGGATAATTTCCCACGTTAATAATGAACTAAGGTTACTTCAAGAAGTATCGTACATGAGTTCAAAGGTTTTAAAGATAAAGTTGGCTTGCATTGACCATGATTTATGACTTATGTTCTATAACTCTTTTATATCATGTTTTAGATTGGTCAATTGCATGTCATGAAATGAAATGTCCCCTTTAGCAAGGTTTAAATGTTTTATGCATGGCTATCATACTTGGTACATTGTTTTGTGTTAATGCATACTGTTGCCTATATTTCCCCAAATGTAGGGTTCGACAGTCAGGGTCATCAATTTCGTTGCTAGTGGTTGAGTTCGAGATTTCTGAGCTTCAATGAGTCCTGCTTCGAGGACGGAGTTTCATGTATCTCTTTTGTAAATGATTTATGGGTTAGGCCCAATTTTATTCTATTGTATTAGATGACTATGATGAGACTAGAGTTTAGAGTTTTGCTTTTCGTTTTATAAAAAGTTTTGGACTTGGACTATTGTTTTACTCTTATTTTTCTATTTCTTAAGGTATGAAATCTCAGTGGCTTGTATGGAGTCCTTCGGGGTTCCATACGCCATGTTATATCTAGGTTGTACCCCTAGGTCGTGACAAACTTGGCATCAGATCACAAGGTTTAGAATGGTCCTAGTATGTCTCATAAGACACGTCTAGTAGAGTCTCGTTCATGAGTGTGAAGCGCACCACATTTATGAATGAGAGCCTACAAGATGATTAGGAAGCTCCACTTCTTTCATTACTCTTAAGTTGTGCGATAGAGTTTAACTCTATAAGGTCTCTCTCCTAATTCTTATCCTATGTTCTTCAGGGATGACTACTAGAAGAGCGTAGGCTACGAGGATTTGAGGGAGAATTTGGAACAAGAAGGTCCTCCCCAAGCTCCTCAAGTTTCGATCGATCCTTTGGCCGAACAAGTGTCAAATGCGGAGTTTAGGGCTGTTTTTCAAGTATTGTCCCAAGAAAATATGGAGGTAGTGGTTCATGTGAATCCAAATGTTGGTACGGTAGCTTCAAGATCGAGGGACTTCAGAAGAATGAACCCACCGGAGTTTCATGATTCCAAAGTTGAGGAAGATTCTCAAGAATTTAGTGATGAGGTCTATAAGGTTTTGATGATCATGGGTGTTACGCCGGTGGAAAAAGCGGAGTTGGACGCTTACCAATATAAAGGTGTGGCTCAAATATGGTATAACCATTGGAAAGAAGAGAGGCCAGAAGATGCGGTTCCTCTTGATTGGGAAAAGTTTAAGGCCGCGTTTCTTGATATGTTCTTTCCCCTTGAGTTGAGAGAAGCCAAGGTGCTTGAGTTTATTAACCTTCAACAAGGAAGTTTGAGTGTGACGAAATATGCTCAAGGTTCACACAATTGTCTAATTATGCTCCAACGATGGTTGCCGATTCAAGGGCTAAGATGAGTAAATTTGTGTCGGGTGTGTCTGAAATAGTGGTTAAGGAGTGCCGAACTGCAATGCTCATTCATGATATGGACATCTCTCGTCTTATGGTGCATGCACAACAAATTGAGGAGGAAAAACTTAAGGAAAAGTCTAGGGAGGTAAAAAGGGCTAGGATTGGTGATAGAAATTTCTCTAATGCAAAGTCCAATGGACAAGGTCCTCTTAGATTTCAACAAAGTTTTTTTGGTCAAGGTTCCTCCAATGATCCTCCTAAGTTCAACAAAGATAGGGTGTCTAACCGTAAGCCTCAAGGACATAATGGAAGTGGATCTTTGTTGCCCATGTCTACTTGTACTATATGTGGAAGGAAACACGATGGTAAGTGCCTAATCGACACGGATGGTTGTGGTAAAAGTGGTCACAAATTGAGGGATTGCCTAATGCTTACGACTAAAGGAAAAGAGGGCGAGCAAGCTCCTCCTAGTGGTTTGGGTTCCAATGTTCCTAAGCAAACGCGCTTCTATGCACTTTAGACTGGAGCTGAACAAGAAGGTTCTCCCGATGTGGTTACCGGTATGTTGAAATTTTTCCAACTTGATGTTTATGTTTTACTTGATCCCGGTGCTACCTTGTCTTTTGTGATGCCATATGTGGCTATGAGGTTTGATGTACTCCTAGATGTGTTGTTAGAACCTTTTTCTGTCTGTACTCCTATTGGTGATTATATTGTAGCTAAGAGGGTTTATAGAAAGTGTCTCGTTTCCTTGTCCCACAGAGTTACTCTTGTTGACTTGGTAGAGCTTGATATGTTAGAATCTGATGTTATTCTTGATATGGATTGGTTGCACTCTTGTTATGCTTCTATTGATTGTAGAACTCGTGTAGTCAAGTTTCAGTTCCCGAATGAGCCTATCCTAGAGTGGAAGGGGCGAAATTCTATGCCCAAGGGTAAGTTTGTCTCTTATCTTAAAGTTAGAAAAATGATTTTTAAGTGTTGCATTTACCATGTTGTTAGGGTTAGATTTCGAAACTTCTTCTCTTGAGTCGATCCCTGTTGTAAGTGAGTTTCCGGAAGTGTTCCTAGATGATCTACCCGATATTCCTCCCAAGCGGGAAATAGACTTCAGTATTGACCTTCTCTCAGATACGCAACCTATTTCTATCCCTTCTTTCCATATGGCTCCGGTAGAACTTAAGGAGTTGAAAGAACAATTGAATGATTTGTTGGATAAGGGTTTCATCCGACCGAGTATCTCTCTATGGGGTGCTATAGTGTTTTTTGTTAGAAAGATAAATGGTTCTCGTTGTATGTATATTTATTATCGATAGTTGAATAAAGGTGACCATTAAGAATAAGTATCCTTTCCCAATGATAGATGATTTGCTTGCCCAACTTCAAGGAGCAAGTTATTTTTCTAAGATTGATCTCCGGTCAAGTTATCACCAATTGAGGGTGAAAGGTGATGACATTTTGAAGATGAATTTTTGAACTCGGTATGGTCACTATGAGTTTCTAGTAATGTCGTTTGGGTTGACTTATGCTCCGGCGCAGTTATGGACTTGATGAATAGGGTGTTTAGAAAATACCTTGACACTTTTGTGATTGTGTTTATCGATGATATTTTGATCTACTCAAGGAGTGAGGGTGAACATATTGTTCAAGAGAATCGTGTTGCAAGTTCTTAAGGACCAACCACTTTTTTCAAAGTTTAGCAAGTATGAATTTTGGTTAAGGTCCATAACTTTGCTCGGTCATATTGTTTCGAGTAAGGGTATTGACGTAGATCCTGAGAAAATGGATATGGTCAAGAGTTGGCCTAGACCTATAACTCTCTCAGTTATTAGAAGTTTCTTGGGTTTGGCCAGTTACTATATAAGGTTTGTTTAGGATTTCTCATCAATTGCCTTTTCATTGACGACTTTTACACAAAAGAAGGCCAAATTTGTGTGGTCTGAAGAGTGTGAAAAGAGTTTTCAAGAGTTGAAAGATAGACTTACTTCCACTTCGGTGTTGACCTTACCAGAAGGAATGGATGGTTTTGTGATGCCTTGAGAATTGAGCTAGGATGTGTGCTTATGCAAAATGGGAAAGTTATTGCCTATGCCTTAAGGAAACTTAAAATCCATGAGAAGAATTATCCGACTCACGACCTTGAGTTAGTGGCGGTCATTTTTTCCCTAAATATTTGGAGACACTATTTGTATGGAGTACATGTAGATATGTTTACCGACCACAAGAGTTTGCAATATATGTTTAATCAAAAGGATTTGAATCTTCACCAAAGAAGGTGGCTTGAGTTATTGGAGTATTATGACATGAGTGTCCTTTATCACCCCGATAAAGCTAATGTTGTAGCGGATGCTCTTAGGTGGTTATATATGGGTAGTGTTGCTCATGTTTAAGAGGAAAATAAAGAGTTGGTCCAAGATGTTTATAGAATAGCTCGGTTAGGTGGACTCCACCAAAGGTGGTGTTATGATTCATAATGGTTCGGAATCGTCTTTTGTGGCGGATGTGAAAGCCAAGCAAGGTCTTGATCCAATCTTAGTACAATTGAAAGAAGTGGTGCTTAAGAAATCCGTTGAGGCTTTCTCCCAAGGGGGAGATGGTGTGTTTAGATACCAAGGTCGGTTGTGTGTTCCAAATGTGGATGACTTGAGGGAAATATTTTTGACAGAAGCCCATAGTTTGCGGTATTTTATTCACCCATGAGCCAATAAGATGTACTGTGATTTACGGGAGGTCTATTGGTGGAATGGGATGAAGAAAGATATTGCGGGATTTGTGGTTAAGTGTCCAAATTGGCAACAAGTAAAGGTTGATCATCAAAAGCCGGAAGGTTTGTCCCAAGATATTAATATTCCTACTTGGAAGTGGGAAGATTTAAACATAAACTTTATAGTTGGTTTGCATCACACTCGGTGACAACATGATTTGATTTGGATGATAGAAGATCGGATGACAAAATTGGCTCATTTCCTTCCCGTCAAAGTTTCTTATTTAGCAGAAGACTATGCCAAGGTGTACTTGAGATAAATGGTAAAGTTTCATGGAGTGCCTTTCTCCATTATTTCGGATTGCGGTACCCAATTTACATTACAGTTTTGGAAGTCATTCCAAAAGGATCTTGACACTAAGGTTAAGCTTAGCACGACCTTTCATCCAAAAACCGGTGGGCAAGCGGAGCGTACTATCCAAACTTTAGAAGATATGTTAAGGGCTTGTGTGATTGATATTAAGGGCAATTGGGCCGTTGATTGAGTTTGCTTACAACTATAGCTATCACTCGAGTATCGATATGGCTCCATTTGAGGCCTTATATGGTAGGAGGTGTAGGTCTCCTATTGGTCGGTTTGAGGTGGGTGAGGTTGCCCTAATAGGTCCCAAATTGATACAAGAGGCCATGTAGAAAGTTCGGCTTATAAGGGAAAAGTTGAAAATGACTCAAAGTCGACAAAAGTTGTATGCCGATGTGAGAAGAAGTGATCTAGAGTTTGATGTTAATGATTGGATTTACTTGAAAAATTTCACCCATGAAAGGACTAATGAGGTTTGGTAAGAAGGGGAAGCTTAGTCCCCGTTATGTAGGCCTATATCAACTTTTGAGACGTGTTGGTAAGGTTGAATATGAGTTAGATTTGCCAAGTGAGTTGGCATCAGTGCATCTGGTTTTCATGTCTCTATGCTTAAGAAGTGTGTCAGAGATCCGACGTCCATAGTGCCCCTAGAAGGGTTGGGAGTGGATGAAAGTCTTTCTTATGATGAAGTTCTGGTTGAGATTCTAGACCGGCAAGTCTAGAAGTTGAGGAACAATGAAATAGCTTTCGTAAAACTATTGTGGAGGAATCACTTAGTTGAGGGTGCTACTTGGGAGGCCGAGGCCGATATGATGTCCCGATATCCTCATCTTTTTCCTTCTACTCCTATTCTAGCTTGAGCTAATGAGTTTTCTTTTGGTTTTTCCTTTGTTTTGAGAGTCATGTGTTTTATGTGTTTCCATGATTTCCTTATGTGATACATGTTCATGAAAACTTGTATTCTGAAAGAAAATGAGTTTATATGATTGATTTTCCTCATGTGGTTGTGCATTGAGTATGAGTTGATGAACATGCATTAGATATTCATTTTGAGAGTAAATTGCATATAGGCTCCATGAGATTGTGTTGGGCATGCTTTTATCTTGGACAAGGTAGTTTCTCCTTGAACATGAGAAATGCTGAAATTTCATGCATAATGGGTTTGTAGATGTAGTTCCTACTTCCTTGTGATGCATTGAGTATGTTTAACTTGGAGATGAAGTTCCTCCTTGGTTGTGTGCATTTAAATGAGTTGCATGCATGTGGGCTGCTAGTATTGAGTCATTTCTTCCCAAAGGTGTCTAGAAATTCCATTCGAGGACGAATTTTCCCAAAGGGGAGATAATCTAACACCTCAGAATCTAGTAGACTGAACTGGGGCTAAGTGAGAGGGATAGAGCCAAGGTAGAGGGAAAGAACCAAGGAAGAGGGCAAGGGCAACCCACTCACCATAGACACTGGCCACCTTCCCACGACCACCACCATGGCTCGTAGTGAGGACCAAGGCTCGTGGTGGTGAGGCAGTAGCTACCCAAAAGCTGCCCCAAAACAGCCTCCTCCACACGAGGGCCTTGACGGCTCGTGAAGGCCACCCGGTCGTGAGAGGTGTCGTGGTCTTCACCTAGTGTTTGGAGATTAAGGGGGGTGGCGCCCTAGCTACTGTTCCAAACACCACGGATGGCACCATGGCTTGTGGTAGGGATCACGACTCGTGGTAGGGACCACGGCTCGTGGGATCTCACATGGTCATGAGGCAGATCACTGTAAGCTAGGGTCAATTGGGTCTTTTCGGAATTAATTAGATTAATACCATGTCTTTTTGCCTAAGCCTAAGACCCCTATATAAGTCATTTTAACCCCAAAACTCACCCATTCAAGTCATTATTTCCAAAACCCAAAAGAAAATCAAAGATCTTCCTCTCCAAAATATTTCTCTCTCTAGAAACTTGAAGAAGAAGAAGAAGAAAAGATTCAAGCTAGGATCAAGGTCAAGCCTCAATTCCTCCATTGAAGTTAAGATTTGGGCTTTGAGGTATGATAGTTTTCATCTATGGATTCCTTTCATCCACGAAGTTCCTAAATTCGTCAATTTCAAAGATTAGAATTCCCCAATTATGTTAGGGTTTTCTTCAATTATCACGAGTTTTTTAAATTGTTGATTTAGATGATTGAATTATGATCTCTTATGCATGAATTGATGAATTACAATGATTTTATGATGATTTCCCCATGAATCCATGTAATCCCCATGTTTTCAAGCTATGAATCATATGATGTGGGATTTTGATCTTCAAGGAAGAGTTTTATGAAATTGGGCATCTATTGCAAGCTTTACATGTATTTATGATGAAATCCATATCAAACCCATGTTTTATAAGTATTTATGATTGAAAGTGGGTTTTGACCTCAAGAGGTGAATTATGGACTTATGCATTTTCTTATGAAATCTGTGCAAATGTTTTAAGGGTGCTTTCAGAGTAAAGTACCAATGATGATGTTGTTGTTGTGTTATTGAAAGGACATTCTCATAAACACATAACTATCATGATTTGAAATGTTTTATCATATAGAAAAGGGTTCTTAGGTTGAAAGGTTTTCTCACCTAATTGAATCAAAGACAAGGAGCTATCTTAATGAAACTAGTTTGGATTGGTTGTCCATGGGCACCTTTTCATAAGTAATGAAGTCAAATAAGAAATGACTATTCCATGAGAATTTATGCTTAGCACCAAGTCAATATTAATAGTGAGATGGAAGCTCTCCCATAGTAGAGGCAGCGTTTTCAAAGCAATCTCATGAGATGAAAGCTCTCCCATAGTAGAGGTCGGGTTTCTAGTAGCAATATCCTTATACCTTAACTATGTGCCTCCATAGGTTAATTAGCTAGTGTATTGATGTTTGCGTAATCAAGACACAACTTCTGATGCAAGTGTCTACGATCGTACAATAGTTTAGTAACCCAACCAATGGTTGGGATCGTCCCAAAAGAGTGGTTTTGAGAATTTATAGAAAAATAAAATTTAGTTCTAACTAGTCGTAGCTAAATACGTTAACGAGTAAAAACATTGTAAATTATAGGGGGACACAAAAGTGTCAATTAACAATGGGGGGTTTTGTCACTAGTAAGTAAAAACAACGAAATAAACAAGAATTTCTCTAAACTTTGAGAGTGATAAGCTCTCTCTCGAGCAACTTACCCCATTTCAAATGCGTTTCTCTCGGACACCCACTTGCCGCATGAAGACCAGCCTACGCCTTAACCCACTCACTCTCTCGAGTGGAGTGTGTGGACATGGGACTAGGGTTCACTCTCTTGAGCTGAACCTCATGTTGACCCACTCACACCGGCCATCAATTTAGTGGTTTTAATTTTACGACCTCTCTCTCGCAAGCCGAAAACACATAAATGAACTTGTATTTCCAACTACAAATTCATTAAATTCATCCACAACCACTAAACGAAATCACATTTAAACTACGAATAGACTATCATCAAGCAAGACCCAACAATTATCTTAACCCATATTCGCTAAATCACACCCCAAAAATTGGGGTTTTTAGCCACACATCAAGAGATAGAAATTTATACCTAAATGAGCTTGCATACAAATAGGTATGAAGATTTAAGTCTTGTTATAGGCCAAGAATGAAGAATCCAAGAGACCCAAGTCCAAATCCTTGAAGATGAAACCCTCTTCTTCTTCAAGTCTTCAAAACCCTCTCAAACTTAGTGCAAAAATATCAAAAAGTACTGTTCTATATGAAAACTATCACAATTGTTCGACTCTAAGTGAAAATTCTAATAATTGTTCCACACTAAAACTAAAACTCTAACTAGTATTTATAGTTTTCACAGATTTGTGCTACAGCGGATCATTCGACGTCGTTAGTCGGAATCGACGATCAACTCGGCGATTCTCCCTTTGGTGTAGTTCATCACCGTCTTGCACCAGCCTTTAGCCTCGTCGTGCTCTGGGTCATTGGGCGGCATCGTACTGTTTCACGGAACTGCTCGGCGATGTGCCGACTGCTCTCTTTTTTCGCTGACTTGATCCTTTTCTTCAGGGCTCAGTACACTGGAACAAAAGGTGAAGTAAGACCCTTCGGCGACTCTCCAAGTGGACTCGGCGATCCTAAGAACTTCATTTCTTCATTCTTTTCAGCCTTTTCATTCCTTTGTGTGACATAGTGTCCATGCTTTCCTTAAAACTTCAAATACCTGGAACTTAAGGGTTTTCATCAGATATTGTGATAAAATAAGCATTTGAGGACACAAATTATATTAAAATATAGCCCTGAATGAGTCCACTTTATGAACTCATCAACACCTCCAACTTAAACTTTTGCTTGCCCTCAAGCAAACTCAAGTTCAGCCATTCAAAAAGGGTGTCTCGAACAGTGCTACACAAAACTCAATCATGAATGCACACAACAAGACTCAATTTACTTATGCAAAGATCAAATTTGCACTCAAAAATTCAAGTTATGACTGACCAATATCAACGAATCTCATGCTCACAGTAGTTGCTTCAAATGCAAGTTGAAGCTCAACTATAGTGTTCAAATGCCCTCACACAAAGAATGATTCCATATTCACACAATGGTTTCACAGTTTAAAGTTTTGGAATCAGATGCAACGCTCACACTAAAAAAATAACATAATGCATAATTTTCACCCATAGGGTTGCCCCTATTTTTCAATCAACACTTGTTTCAGCTCACTCAAGATAAAAAAGGTCTTTTCAAGGCTTGTAATAGGGCTGAGTGCAAAGGTGTGGTCATTTAGGATCAGTGACTTTCATCCTCATGAAATGTTGTGCTCTCAACACCTCCTTTCCTTTTTCCTTCATCATTTTCATTAGTGCATCATAGGTCATCCTATTATTCGCTTCCCATGAATTGTTAGGAAACCCCATTTCTTTTTCATTCTTTTTATTTTTCTTTTTTGTCTTTTCTTTTCTTTTTTTTTATATGGAGGGGTTCCATTTTTCTCAAAATCTTGGGTAAGAGGAGACTTTCCTTGCACTTCTTGACTTACCCCTATCTTTTCAACACACCCCCAACTTAGGATTTTGGTCTAAGTTGGCTATTCAAACTAACCACAACTTCATGAGGATTATGGGTGATGGATTAAGAAAGGTTTAGTTTTCATCAAGTTTCTTCCAAAGAAAGGTAAGGCTCAAGGGGTGTTCAAGAGAGAATCACACACTCACAAGGGAGGTCACAAAAGAGGTATATGTCAAATTGGTTCACACTCTTCGAAGTTGCCTAAGATCATATCAAGAGATAGCATCACTTAGTTGACCGGACCAACGGGGTAAATTCTAGGATCTATCATGCATAGTTCACATGTAAGCTCATCACACTAGGCATTGACACTATAAGTTAAACAAGACTCCACACTTTCGTTAGTGTGCAATGATCATCACAAGAGACTCAATTCGATACTAGGCTAGTCATAACGAGATGCAAAGAGTTCACATATTGTCTATGCAACTTCATATGGCCTCATCATAGCCGCGCATTCATGTTCGTTCGGTTGAGAGCACTATTCAAGTCATCGATATTGATTGGAACCGAGACTCAAATTTTTGCAAAAGAACAGCCACATTCAAGAGCATATAACGGGTGGCGAAAATGTGCAAAAAATCCACACAGAGTAGTGTATAATAACATAATTTAAACATAACTACCCAAATATACACAACATACAAACATCAAATAGCTCACAAAGGTAGGCCTCACCCCACCACAAATAAAAGTAATTTGTCCTCAAATGCAAATAAGATTATCTAGGATTTAAAATAAAGAAAGACAGAGAGGGAGGTAAAGAGGGGATCCTTTCTAATAGGTCGCTCCATCTGTCTGGGCTTCAGTGCCCGGAGCAACCCCAAAAGGACCAGCTCCACTGGATCCAGCAACAGGTGCTAAGGAAGCTTGCACAACAACATCTATCATAATTTCTTCCGTCTTGGCCAGGTCTTCATCTGCAGCTCCCTCAGTCTCCTCAAGTGTCTTTTCATCAGTTTCTGCTTCTGACTAAGGATCGACTATCTGCTTCTCTCTTACTGTAACGACTCAAAAAATGATAGGTTTAACTAGAGCCTAAATGTGGGGCTAATGTCATGAGTGAAAGGTAAGGGCTAAGGGTTTTGGGTGTAGGCCATGGTTTGGGAACCTAGGCTACCTAAAACTAATCCTAGCTACTGTATCCCTAGACCACGAGCCGTGGCACCCGTGGTGGCAAGGCAGAATGCTCAAGTTTGGTTCCAAGCTAAGGAACCCCTTCACGACTCGTGGACATGACCACGGGCCGTAGGAAAGCTCGTGGGGTTGCCTTAGCTTGGAGGAAGATGTTGCAAGTTGAGGGAGCTACTGTCCCAAAGTTCACGGGCACCACCACGAGCCGTGGTGCCTTAGACGGTCCGTGAAAGTGAATCACTTAGGCTTAAGGGAGGCAAGACAACTTTGCCTAGGTGTTGCCCTATGACCACGAACTTCACCACGACTCGTGGTGTGAACCACGGATCGTGGGAGCTTTCGTGGACTTGCCTTAGCATTGGAGGGCTTGGCAAGGATGGGAGGCACACTGCCTGAAGGACCAGGGGCACCACACGACCCGTGGTGCCCTTCATGACTCATTTAGTTGGGCGTGGTGCCTGACGGGTTGCCTCAAGTTGGGGTTTTTGGTAATTTCATTTTAATGTTTTATTTTGTGGGGTTGATTTTAAATGGTTTATATGATGAATATATATGGTTTTAAGTCTTTTAAACTTGTCATTCTCTCATTTTTCCCAAATTAAATCCCAAAGTTCAGTCTCTCTATAAATTCTTTATAACTCAAGGAAGAAGAAGAAGTGGGAGCTAGGTTTTGGATTCAAGGCTTTCTTCATCAAATTTCTTGGGAAATCTTAGCAAAGGTATGGTGATCCTTCATCAAGGGTTAGCTTCCACCCTAGAGTCAATTTCAAAGTAATCTTTTAAAGATTTCAAGTTCATGAAAACTTAGGGTTTTACTCAATCTCATGGGTTCTTTCATCAAATGGTTTTAAAAGGTTTCTAATGACATATTATTGTTATATTGTTGTTTTATTGATGCTTGAAGATAAAAATACTCCGTGAACCCATGATTTCTCTCTATTCCTAGTTTATGCATTTATGAAGTGGGTTGCTTGATTATGAATGTATATGAATAAAACTTGTTTAAAGGGCTCAAGATTGTTGGAGTATGTCATTACCCATGCTTATTTTATGGTGTATTGTTGGTGTATGTGTATGTGAGGTTTATGGCCTTGAAGGCAAGATATGAGAAGCTACTTGTTGATTTAGAATTGTTAACTTGATGTTGATCCACTTGAAAGGTGGAGGTGTTTACTTATTATGTACATCATGAACATGGCCTAGAAGGAATAATATGAGAAATTGAAGTGTGATCATGACATTGTAGGAATGAGAATTCAATGAAGCTAATGTGATCATGTTATGAATGTAAATGTGCTATTATGGAAAGACTATTTCTCAATTTGACACTCATGAATGTTGATGATAGAATATGAAGGATTCTTCAATATAAAGTATACGTTGAATTGGTAGGGCTTATGCAACCTTTTCTTGTAAAATGATTATATTGTTGATTGTTGAATCCTTGGATCGGTAGGCTAGTGGTACCCTTCCAGACATGCTTATAATAAACCTTGGGATCGGTAAGCTTGCGGCACCCTTCCATTAATAAGGGTAATGAACCTCGGAATCGGTAGGCTTATGGCACCTTTCCATGAAGTTTAATGATGAGAATTATATCGGTAGGCCTATGGCACTCTTTCAAGAGGAGTTAATGAGCTTTCCTAAATGAACCTTAAATCGGTAGGTTGAAGGCACCCTTTCATGTGTTAATGAATGAATTGGAGTTGGTAGGCCAATGGCACCCCCCATATGTGAAAATTTCAAGGTAATTAACAATTCTATGGGAATGTAGGCTAAGCGCCGAGTGGATATGGTTAGACGGAAACTCCCCCAAAGTTAGGCATGAGTTTCAATGATCATCCAACTTATCCCATAAACTAGGTGCTCGCTCAGGTCTAACTAGTGGATCCACCTAAACTATATGAACCGGTATTCCTTAGGCAAGTAGACCACCTCTTTACGGATAGGGATTTATGACACTGGATTCCGTGACAAGCTCTCATGGTCAATGTCGGTTAAATGCTTACTTCCCATCATGTGAGATTTCATTGTGGGTTCTTGATAGGTTCTATGAAGTGTAGGTAGTAGTATGAGATGCTACCTATACAATGCACGAGGAGGCTTTGAGAGGGTCATAGTGAGTTTCTCTAAATCCTAATTACTATGACATTAATGTGTTCTAAATGAAGTTATTAAAGAATGTTGGCTCTAAAATGCTTAATGTGATATGGATGCTTTACTTGGGTTATATTATGAGTTATTTTCCCTTGTCATGCCTTATGAAATGATATGTCTCTTGTGAATGGATATTTTGCAAAGGTGAAAAGAAAGGAATGATGAGTTCACTTTTGGTGACCTTAATATGGTGCCCTAGTATGTATGGTGGTATGGGATGCAATCTATACATTGCACAAGCCATAGCATAAGGGTTGCTTGAGGTGAAGGTCCAAGGTAAATGTAATGGTTTCCATGTGATATTGTTTAAGTGTGAAGTTATGACTTATATGATGTTAATGCTTGTATATGATGTCTTTTACGCTATTGTCCATGATATTTCAAAAAGTGGCATAATGCATGGTTTCCAACCAAAATGTCCCTTTTTTAAAGCATGTTTTGCATGGTGATCATACTTAGTACATTTCTGTGTACTAACCCATATTCTTCATGTTTTTACTACAAGTGTAGGTTCCGGCAAGTGATTTCTCCTAGCTGGTTTGAAATGTTGATTGCTTTCCTCCAAGACTTGGCATGTCCTCATGATTCGGGGATAAGACTTATGTTTCCTTATTTCACGTAATAGACATTTTAGTAGTTGTTTTTGAATTGGGAAGGCCTGTGTCCCTAGTATGTTTTAAGACTGTGTCTAAGTTGGCCATGTGAGATTTAGACTTCCACTGTATTTCAAGTTCCTCTTTTAATGAACTTTGATATTTTGGATTTAAGTAAGTTTTTATTTCGTACTATTTCTATATAGAATGGAATGAAATTCTATGACGTGTGTATGAGACTCCCGTCGGGGTCGAGTACACCGTGTTGCATCCGCGGACTAGACTCAGGTCGTGACAAACATGGTATCAAAACACAAGATTTTGAAAATGGTTTTTAGGATCAAAGTCTCACAAGCCACGTCTAGTAGAGTCTTGTTCATCGGTGTGAGTCGCGACACATCTATGAGTGAGAGGCTATAGGACGTTAGAAGTTACACTTCTTTCATAATCTTGAAGTTGTGCCTTAGAGTTTAGTTCTGTAAGTGTTCTTTTCCTAACCCTTCTCTTGTGTTAATAGGATATGAATACAAGAGGGAGACCGCAAGGAGAGTAGGAGAAACGAATGTGAATGAGGGAGTTCCTTCCCAAGGTCCTCAAGATGTCTAAGTTCCGGTAGAAGTTCCGAATATGACCAATGAAGAGATAGGTCGGCTTTCTTAATCTTTGCCCGAGCCATGGCTGCTCAAGCGACTAGAGATGTGGCGCCTAGGGTGAATGCTAATGAGGGTACTATGGCTTCTAAGTTGAGAGACTTTGTGAGGATGAATCCTCCGGTGTTTCTAGGTTCTAAGGTGGGAGAGGATCCCCAAAAATTTCTGGATGAAGTGTATAAGGTAGTGAGTGCTCTGGGGGTGACTTCAAAAGAAAAGGCGGAGCTTGCCTCCTATCAATTGAAAGATGTTGCCCAAGTTTGGTTCACTCAATGGAAGGCCAATAGGCCGGTGGGAGCGGATCCTATAGAATGGGAGGAATTTAAGGAAGCTTTCCTTGGTAGGTACTTTCCCCGTGAGAAGAGGAAGTGTAAGGTTGAGGAGTTTATCAACCTTAGGCAAGGTAATATGAGTGTGCAAGAGTACTCTTTGAGGTTTACCCAATTGTCTAAGTATGCTCCATTTTTGGTGTCAAACCCTAGGGATGAGATGAGTAGGCTTGTGACCGGTGTATCCGACCTAGTTAAGGAAGAGTGCCATATGTAAATGCTCCATAATGACATGAATATTTCTAGGATCATAGTGTATGCTCAATCCATTGAGGATTCTACACTTAAGAGGATGAATAGGGATGTGAAGAGGGGTAGATCCGATAAGCAAGGTCAACCTAGGTTCAAGAAGAGGGCTCCAAACCAAGATTCTTCAAGTGCTCCTAAGGTTAACCAAGAGAAAGGTGGTGGATCTCAATTTTCTAAACCTACTTGCACCACTGGTGGCAATAGGCACTACGAAAGTTCCTAGCTGGTACAAATGAGTGCTATGGTTGTGGGAAGAATGATCACAAGGTGAAAGATTGTCCTACTCTTACGGCTTGAGGAAGGGAGGTCAAGCAAGCTTCTAAAGATGGTGCGGTTCCTATCCCCCCAAATTATGGCCGTTTCTATGCTCTCCAAGCTAACAAGGACAAAGAAGCTAATCCGGATAAAAGCACCGGTAAGTGATAGTTCTTTATGGTCATGAATGTCTTGATGAGGTTCCTATGTTGTTTTTCATGGCTGCCTTAGTTGGGTTTTCTCCTAAGTGGGGGATCATATTATGATAGTAGATTGTGGTGAGTTTTGATATCCTTGTCACTTTATTCTATTCCTATTCAAGCTTGAGACCAAGAGTTCCTTGTAACTTATTTCATGTTTTGGAGTCTTTTGTGAAAAGGAGTTTCCACGGTCTCCTTATGTTATGCATGTTTTGATGAGTTTATGTGTAAATGAGAAAATGAGCCTTTATGAATTGTGTTCCTCATGTTAATATGCATCTATGATGAGTTGCCTAATATGCTTCATGAGGTTAAATGTTGAGCATGCTTAAATGTGTTTTTATGTAGAAGTTGCATAATGTGCTTTTATGAGAAAATTGCATAATGTGCCTAAAGATATTGTGTTGAGCATGATGTGACTTGGAGAAGGTAGTTCCTCCAATGAAATGAGATATGTTGATGTTGTGATGCATAATGAGTTTGTATTGCTTGAGTTTAATGATGTGGAGTTGATGTTTCCTCTTTTGATGTTGTGCCTTGTATTGATGTGTCATGATTGTTGGGTTTCTAGTCTTGAGTCATTTTTCCCTTAAAAGTGTTTAAAGTGTCATTCGAGGATGAATGATTCTAAGTGGGGGATATGTAACGACTCGAAAAATGATAGATTTAACTACAACCTAAACGTGGGGTTAATGTCATGAGTTAAGGGCAAGGGCTAAGGGTTTTGGGTGTAGGCCATGGCTTGGTAACCTAGGCTACCTAAAACTAGTCCTAGCTATTGCCTTCCTAGACCACGAGGGTCTTCACGACCCGTGGTGGCCACCACGAGCCGTGGTGCCAGCCGTGATGGCAAGGCAGCATGCTCAAGTTTGGTGCTAAGCCAAGGCACCCCTTCACGAGCAACTTCACGACTTGTGGTCGTGACCATGGGTGGTGGGAAGGCTCGTGGGATTGCCTTAGTTTAGAGGGAGATGTTGCAAGTTGAGGGAGCTACTGTCCCAAAGTTCACGGGCACCACCACGAGTTGTGGTTCCCTAGACGTTCCGTGAAAGTGAACTTGGAGTTCACTTAGGCTCAAGGGAGGCAAGGCAACTTTGCCTAGGTGCTGCCCCATGACCACGAGCTTCACCACGACTCGTGGTGTGAGCCGCGAATCGTGGGAGCTTTCGTGGACTTGCCTTGGCCTTGGAGGGCTTGGCAAGGATGGGAGGCACACTGCCTCAAGGACCACGGGCACCACCACGACCCGTGGTGGCCCTTACGACACCCATTTAGTTTGGCGTGGTCCCTAACGGGCTGCCTCAAATTGGGGGGTTTTTGGTAATTTCGTTTCAATGTTTTATTTTGTGGGGTTGATTTTAAATGGTTTATATGATAAATATATATGGTTTCAAGTCTTTTAAACTAGCCATTCTCTCATTTTTCCCAAATCAAATCCCAAAGTGGTCTCTCTCTATATTTCTCTCTAACTCAAGGAAGAAGAAGAAGTGAGAGCTAGGGTTTTGGATTCAAGGCTTTCTTCATCAAATTTCTTGCGAAATATTAGCAAAGCTATGGTGATCCTTCATCTAGGGTTAGCTTCCACTCTAGAGTCAATTTCAAAGTAAACTTTCAAAGATTTCAAGTTCATGAAAATCTATGGTTTTACTCAATCTCATGGGTTCTTTCATCAAATGGTTTTAAAAGGTTTCTAATGACATATTATTGTTATATTGTTGTTTTATTGATGCTTGAAGATAAAAATACTCCGTGAACCCATGATTTCTCTCTATTCCTAGTTTATGCATTTATGAAGTGGGTTGCTTGATTATGAATGTATATGAATAAAACTTGTTTAAAGGGCTCAAGATTGTTGGAGTATGTCATTACCCATGCTTATTTTATGGTGTATTGTTGGTGTATGTGTATGTGAGGTTTATGGCCTTGAAGGCAAGATATGAGAAGCTACTTGTTGATTTAGAATTGTTAACTTGATGTTGATCCACTTGAAAGGTGGAGGTGTTTACTTATTATGTACATTATGACCATGTCCTAGAAGGAATAATATAAGAAATTGAAGTGTTATCATGACATTGTAGGAATGAGAATTCAATGAAGCTAATGTGATCATGGTATGAATGTAAATGTGCTATTATGGAAAGACTATTTCTCAATTTGACACTCATGAATGTTGATGATAGAATATGAAGGATTCTTCAATATAAAGTATACCTTGAATTGGTTGGGCTTATGCATCCTTTTCTTGTATAAATGATTATATTGTTGATTGTTGAATCCTTGGATCAGTAGGCTAGTGGCACCCTTCCAGACATGCTTATAATAAACCTTGGGATCGGTAGGCTTACGACACCCTTCCATTAATGAGGGTAATGAAATTTGGAATTGGTAGGCTTATGGCACCATTCCATGAAGGTTAATGATGAGACTTGTACCGGTAGGCCTATGGCACCCTCTCAAGAGGAGGTAATGAGATTTCCTAAATGAACCTTGAATCGGTAAGCTTAAGGCACCCTTTCATATGTTAATGAATGAATTGGAGTCAGTAGGCCAATGGCTCCCCCCATATGTGAAAATGTCAAGGTAATGAAATATTCTATGGGAATGTAAGCTAAGCACCGAGTGGATTTGGTTAGATAGAAACTCCCCCAAAGTTAGGCATGAGTTTCAATGATCGTCTACCTTATCGCATAAACTATCTGAACGCATAGGTCTTTCTAGTGGATCCACTTAAGCTATATGAACTGGTCTTCCTTAGGCAAGTAGACCACCTCTTTACGATGTGGGGATTTATGACACCGGATTTTGTGACAAGCTCTCATGATCTATGTCGGTTAAATGCTTACTTCCCATCATGTGAGATTTCATTGTGGGTTCTTGATAGGTTCTATGAAGTGTAGGTAGTAGTATGGGATGCTACATATACATTGCACGAGTAGGCTTTGAGAGGGTCATAGTGAGTTTCTCTAAATCCTAATTACTATGAAATGAATGTGTTCTAAAATGAAGTTATTAAAGAATGTTAGCTCTAAAATGCTTAATGTGATATGTATGCTATACTTGGGTTATATTATGAGTTATTTTCCCTTGTCATGCCTTATGAAATGATATGTCTCTTATGAATGGATATTTTGAAAAGGTGAAAAGAAAGAATGATGAGTTCACTTTTGGTGACCTTAATGTGGTGCCCTAGTATGGATGATGGTATGGGACGCTATCCATACATTGCACAAGCCATAGCATAAGGGTTGCTTGAGGTGAAGGTCTAAGGTAAAGGTAATGGTTTCCATGTGATATTGTTTAAGTGTGAAGTTATGGCTTATATGATGTTAATGCTTGTATATGATGTCTTTTACGCTATTGTCCATGATATTTCAAAAAGTTGCATAATGTATGGTTTCCAACCAAAATGTCCCCTTTTTAAAGGATGTTTTGCATGGTGATCATACTTAGTACATTTCTGTGTACTAACCCATATTCTTCATGTTTTTACTACAAGTGTAGGTTACGGCAAGTGATTTCTCCTAGCTAGTTTAAAGTGTTAGATTGCTTTCCTCCAAGACTTGGTATGTCCTTATGATTCAGGGACAAGACTTATGTTTCCTTATTTCATGTAATAGACATTTTAGTAGTTGTTTTTGAATTGGAAAGGGCTGTGTCCCTAGTATGTTTTAAGACTGTGTTTAAGTTGGCTATGTGAGATTAAGTATTCCGCTGTATTTCAAGTTCATCTTTTAATGAAGTTTGATATTTTGGATTTAAATGAGTTTTTATTCCGCAGTATTTCTATATCGAATGTAGTGAAATGCTATGAGGCTTGTATGAGACCCCCTTTGGGGTCGAATAAGTCGTGTCGCATCCGGGGCCTAGACTCGGGTCGTGACACTATCCCCATGTCCAGTGGTGGTCTGAGGCATCTCACGCACATTTGGAATCTCCATTGTTCCAAAGACCATAGGCACATCGGTGAACTTCAAGTGGTTTACATCTTTTCTCAGTTTATTAATGACAACTTTTAAAGCCGTCACCTCCTCTATGGACCCTTGGTTGTGCTCACACGCCACTATCCTGGCCGCTAGGGCATCAATGGTAGTGCTCAGAGGTGTCACAACATCAGTTAGGGTAACCTGGATCATGCCTAGAACAGAGGCCTCTAGACTAGCAGTTCGACGATCAGTAGAAAGGGCCAGCTGTCCCATCCGGAGTAGGGAAGCCTGGGTGAGTGAAAGTCGAGAAACAATAACAGTAGTGAGTCTTGGCCATCGTATGGCAGTAGATGAACCTGGAGTATCAACGGGAGTAACAGTGGCAATGGATATACTTGAAGGCCTAGGGGCCGGAGTAGGCAGAGGTGCCTCTGCAAGCGATGATTCTGTGTTTACTAACTCCACTGATGCTGCCTTTTTCCTTTCTTCTTATCCTTAAGGTACTCAGCTTCGATCCTCCGAATATCAGTAGAGGCTGTGGGTATCACTTCCACATCCTTTTTGGCATCTCGAGGCACCCGGTTTGTTTGTATAAATCTATGATCAAGACTGGGAATGGAAGTGAGGTTCGGCTCTATCTTGCACGAATGAGTATTTTTGAAACAATGATTGTACCCAAGTTTATCTAAGTCTCCTCTATGACGAAACCCAGGAAAGCTTTTTTGGCAAGGCGAAGGATCGACTCATTTTGGGACGACATAATTGTGCTGCTGATAAAACTGAACCAGAACCTTGCGGCTGTGTTTAATTCTTTCTTTTCAATCGAAACTCCTTCCGCCGACCACTTTGGAGTCTCATATGAAATTAGTGGGGCTAACCACTTTTTCATCTCATCCAACTTCTTTGTTCTAATCAAGTACTGGCAGTGATCCCCAATATTCGTGGACATTTCTAAGACTGTGTTGATTTCCTCACTATCACACTTCACCCTCCTGCCTCTAACAATCACATAGTCAACTTCTTTGAAGGCTGCTGCTAGCTGCTTTTGCTGGGGTATTAGTGCACTGTATGCACTGTAGAACTCTCTTACCCAATTTGGAATATAAGGGCCATGGGGTTTGGTGAAGATTTGGAACTTGTGGTATCTCAAACACTCCATTATCTTTGGGTGCCTGTCTATAACCCCATCTATGGATAAACGCTTTTCCTTCAGAATTGTCCTCAGCCTTTACTCGATTCATTGATTTAGGCGGAGGACCTTGTACTGGAGGTGCTAATACCATTGCTTGCTCTAGAACTGGAGGTGTAGTAGTGGTAGGCTGGGGAGTCTTGGCCCTGAATGGATCATTCAGCTTCTTAGTTCACCGCTCAGCCCTTTGTGCTATTAACATGTCATTCTCATTAGAACCCACACCTTCGCTTTCAGATTGGTTGGGGTCATTTCTATAAAAGCCATTGCTATCAATGCTTGCATCTGATAATTCAAGGGTCTTGTGTTTGCCCTTGCCTTTTTCACCAGTTGTGGAAAGTTTAGCAACCTTGCTTATGAATGCATCTGCATCCTCGTTGATTGTAATCCCTTTTGTTTTACTTTGGGATGGCATGTTTCTTCCTACAACTTTAGATCTAGCCATTTCTGCAAAGAATTCGGAAGAAGTAAAAACAACTAAATCAAATTCAGAGGGGCACAATTGCAGAAAAACTCGCCGAATAGATCGGCGAATCGCCAAGTTGCTTTGGCGAGCAGGATTTTATCCGCCGAAGGATACAGCGCAAAAAGGTTCAGGGGTGCAGAAAAAATGGGCGACCATTGAGACTTTTGGTGAGTCACCGAATGCTTTTGGCGATCAAAGATCTCTAGCCAAAAGTTACAGAACCCTTATTACAAGTAGCTTGAAATTAAAGGTGAGATGGGATCATTAGGCGAACCGCCAAGTGATTCGGCGAGCTCGCCGAATAGTCTAAATCTATCAGAAAGGCACAACACACGACATAGGATAAAATTTCTTGCAATGGGAGTATAAGTATCACCATTCAATGTAGGGTTTGGAGAATCAACCTTTTAGGTAGATTAAGTCAAGATTGTGATGCTAGGCAGCAGGTAAGTACAAATCCAAGCACTACTAAAGCAACTAGAATACTTACGAGGTGCGAAAATTCTGAAAATACTAAGTAGGTGCGATTTTGCAAAAATCAAGAGTGAGAATATATGAAAAAGGTTGAAAGTCAAGATCCGTGACTTTATAAAAACCATCTAGATCTCACCCATTCGGCGATATTAGTTGAATTTGCTCTGCTACTTGGCGATCCGCCGAGTGTTTATCTACCTTGCCAAGTTTTACAGGACCCTCAATCAAAGTAAGGATCCAAACAACGGTATTTGTCGGGGTCTCTAATCTAGTCAGCGATTCACCAATTGAACTTGTGTAATTCATCCCGTACTTTTCACAAACTTTTCATGCCCAATCCTACAAAATCAAAACACATTTATTTCAAAAATAACATAATTAAAGAAGTTAAGGGTTTTGGGTTGCCTCCCAAACATCGCCTTAGTTAACGTCGCGGCATGACGTGGGTTAACACCTAAGCTTCACTTTTGGGGTTAGCCACAACATCATTTGGCAACCCCTTGCTTCGTTCCCGATGGAGATAAGGCATCACATGACCCAAAAGAGTTTCAATTAGATGGATAGATCTAGAGTGAGAATTGCTCATTTGATTTAGCATTTCTACATTTTCTCTAATCTCCTCTAACAGTCTATCTTTCGCATTTAGCTTTTGGAGAATGGTTAATAACATATCCTTGATACGTCTATTTTCAATGTCCATAGGTTTTCCCTACTCTGTACGTAGTATGCATTTGCTCTTCTTTTTGGACATCACTTCCAATTTCTCGACCTTTTGGGTCAAGTTATCTATTTGACCCAGCAAAATGATCAATTGTTGGTCCTTCTCAATATCCTTGTTGGTTTTAGCCACAAGGTCAATGATTTTGGCTGCAATCTCATAGGAGTATCTCTCAAGGCCACCTGGGATAAGTTGATCAATTAATCCTCTATTGCCGGGATTTAGACTCCTATAGAGGCATTCCAGTAGAACTAGATCGAGGATGTCATGAGTTGGGTAATGTATCACTAGTGTTTTAAACCTTAGCCACAACTCATGAAAAAGTTCTCCTTCTAGATGCTTGAAGGTCAGGATGCGATCCTTGAACCTCATCACTTCTAGTGGGAGGTGCTCCATTGGTTCGCCATCTCCATCATGTATGCTCATTATCCTGTCTCAACACACAAACAAGCTATACAAAACTAAGAGTTAAGTAACTAAACTACAATTAAGAAGAACAAAAAATTTACTAATCTAAAAATTCTCAAACAACACCACTCCCCCACAGCGGCGCCATTTTGATGTTTACATAATCAAGACACAACTTCCGATGCAAGTGTCTACGATCGTACAATAGTTTAGTAACCCAACCAAGGGTTGGGATCGTCCTAAGAGAG
Source organism: Solanum verrucosum (assembly GCF_900185275.1). Taxonomy (NCBI): domain Eukaryota; kingdom Viridiplantae; phylum Streptophyta; class Magnoliopsida; order Solanales; family Solanaceae; genus Solanum; species Solanum verrucosum. The sequence continues at coordinate 1,439,518 of NW_026020409.1, forward strand.
TGGTTTTGAGAATTTATAGAAAAATAAAATTTAGTTCTAACTAGTCGTAGCTAAAGACATTAACGAGTAAAAACATTGTAAATTATAGGGGGACACAAAAGTGTCAATTAACAATGGGGGGTTTTGTCACTAGTAAGTAAAAATAGCAAAATAAACAAGGATTTCTAAGCAATGAGAGGGGATCCTTGGGATGCGACGGGAATACGGGTTAAGCTATATTATTGGGTATATGCTTTCTATAGAAGATTCATAAAATAATTGTGACTAGGCTAAACTTTAAGGGGGATAAGCTCTCTCTCGAGCAACTTACCCCGTTTCAAATGCGTTCCTCTCAGACACCCACTTGCTGCATGAAGACCAGCCTACGCCTTAACCCACTCACTCTCTCGAGCGGAGTGTGTGGACATGGGACTAGGGTTCACTCTCTCGAGCTGAACCTCATGTCGACCCACTCACACCGGCTGTCAATGTAGTGGTTTTAGTTTTACGACCTCTCTCTCTCGCAAGCCAAAAACATCTAAATAAACTTGTATTTGCAACTACAATTCATTAAATTTATCCACAACCACTACATGAAATCACATTTAAACTACGAATATACTATCAACAAGCAAGACTCAACAATTATCTTAACCCATATTCGCTAAATCACACCCCAAGAATTGGGGTTTTTAGCCACACATCAAGAGATAGAAATTTATACCTAAATGAGCTTGCATTCAAATGGGTATGAAGATTTAAGTCTTGTTACATGCCAAGAATGAAGAATCCAAGAGACCCAAGTCCAAATCCTTGGAGATGAAACCCTCTTCTTCTTCAAGTCTTCAAAACCCTCTCAAACTTGAGAAAAAATATCAAAAAGTACTCTTCTATATGAAAACTATCACAATTTTTTGACACTAAGTGAAAATTATAATAATTGTTCCACACTAAAACTAAAACTCTAACTAGTATTTATAGTTTTCACAAATTTGTGTTGCAGCGGATCATTCGACGTCGTTAGTCGGAATCGCCGATTTGATCGGCGATTCACTCTTTGGTGTAGTTCATCGCCGTCTTGCACCAGCCTTTAGCCTCATCGTGCTCTGGGTCATTGGGCGGTAGGGTACTGCTTCGTGGAACTGCTCGGCGATGCGCCGACTGTTCCCTTTTTCCGCCGACTTGATCCTTTTCTTCAGGGCTCAGCACACTGGAACAAAAGGTGAAGTAAGAACCATCGGCGACTCACCAAGTGGACTTAGAGATCCTCAGGCCTTCATTTCTTCGTTATTTTCAGCCTTTTCATTCCTTTTTGAGACATAGTGTCCATGCTTTCCCTAAAACTTCAAATACCTGAAACTTAAGGGTTTTCATTAGATATTGAGATAAAATAAGTATTTGAGGACACAATTTCTATTAAAATATAGCCTTGAATGAGTCTAATTTATGGACTCATCATGGATCCACGTAAGGTAGAACTTTTTAGTTTTACTTGGGTAAGTAAGACAACCCTTTTCAGTGTGGGAGAAACCAGGGATCATGTTATTGCTCACATGGTCTCTATATCGGTTAAGAATAATTTCCCACATTAATAATGAACTATGGTTACTTCAAGAAGTATCGTATATGAGTTCTAAGGTTATAAAGATGAAGTTAGCTTGCATTGACCATGATATATGACTTTTGTTTTATAACTCTTTTATATCATGTTTTAGCTTGGTCAATTGCATGTCATGAAATGAAATGTCCTTTTTAGCATGGTTTAAATGTTTTATCCATGGCTATCATACTTGGTACATCATTTTGTACTAACACATACTCTTGCCTACATTTCCCCAAATGTAGGGTCCGACAGTAAGGGTCATCAATTTTGTGGCTAGTTGTTGAGTTCGAGATTTTCAAGCTTTGGTGAGACCTCATGATTTGAGGACAAAGTTTTATTGTTTTAGTTTCTTTAATGTATTTATATTTTGGACATGATGTATGGGCTAGGTCTATTTTCATTCTATTGTATTAGATGGCTATGATGAGACAAGAGTTTAGACTTTGGCTTTTCATTTTATAAAATGTTTTAGACTTGGACTACTATTTTGCTATTATTGTTCTATTTATTATGTTATGAGAGCTAAATGAATTGTATGGAGTCCTTCAAGGTTTTATACGCCATGTTACATCTAGGATGTACCTCTGGGTCGTGACATAATTTTAGGACTGTATTACATATTTTTTTCTGGCTTTAATGGTTTGAAGACTCATGGTTGGGATTTGGTTGTGGTTATTTTGGGGTTGGAAAGGAGGGGTTTGGCGATACGCCGAGTTTTTATTGTTATGCAGTCATACTCTATTTGGCTGTTGTTGACTATTGCGTAGGCCTCCACTTGGTAATAATTGCTGTAAAAATGTATGTTATGTCATTTAATTTTGGGTTGCAATTTGGAGAAGAAAATGTAATGAAACATACATTTAAAAAGGGTATGACGAGCTAATCACTCTACTAGTAATCTCTAAATTGCTACTTTAATCCTGATGTGTTAATATTCTATCTGTAATGGTTGTGTGACATAATTTCATGTAGATTATATACTCTAAAGAAGGGGTACAATCCATATTAATACCGCAAGACCCATAATTGAGGTATGTTAAGGCTAAGCGTTACTTCCTTTGAGCATGGATTTTAGAATCCTAAATCGTCAAAGGTTGCAACTTGTCTTAAACTCCATCAAGCTCAGGTTGCAACATTCGAAGGCTGATTTCTGCAAGGGTGAGTAGGCGATGAATCGAAAGCTCCAAGTTCAAGATTTTCTGGTAACTTCGAAAGAAAATTTGTACCAATCCATAAAGCCCATGGGATTTTTATAAGGATTGTAGATCTTGCAGTCATCTTTCCAATGGACAAAGAAGCTTGCAATTTTGGCACTTCTACTCAGAGTTATAACTTTTCTCCCAAAGCTGAAAAAAGAGTTGAGCATGGAAGGCTTTGATCTGACTTTGAAGGAAAATTTGTACAAAACCATAAATCCCATGGCTGTGATTTTTATATGAATTGTGGATATCGAAGTTATCTTTCCAATGAATAATAAGCTCGCGATTTTGGCGCTCCTACTGAGAGTTATAAATTTTCTCCCATAGATGCGCAAAGCTGAAAAATTGAGCATGAAAGATTTTGTGCTGTCTTCGAAGGCAAAACTGTACAAATCTATAAAGCTTATGGACGTGATTTTTATATAGATTAAAGATCTCGAAGTTATCTTCCAACAAAAAAGAAGCTCATTATTTCGGTGCTCCTACTCAAAGTTATGAATTTTCTCCCAGATTGTGTAATGCTATAGAAAGCTGAAGAGTCAAGCACTCCAGATTCTGAGACGACATCAAAGAAAAATCTATACTAATACATAAAGCCTATGGACGTAATTTTTATACAAATTGATGATCTCTAATTTATCTTTCGAACAAAAAATAATTCAATAATTCGGCATACCTACTCCAAGTTACAAATTTTCTTTCATATGTGCGCAAAGTTGAAGAGTCAAGCACGCCAGATTTTAAGCTGACTTTGAAGACAAATATGAAGTAATCTATAAAGCCTATGGACTTGAGTTCATATGGATAGAAGTTCTCAAAGTTATTTCCAACATAAAAAGAATCTTATTATTTCAACGTTCCTACTCCGAGTAATGAATTTTCTTCTATGAACGCTCAAAGCTTGGAAGGTAACCTTTGGCTGCGATTTAGTCATCTTTTAAAAAGGGGACTCGTGGTTATATAAATGAAAGAAATAATCAAAACTCAAAATTCTAGATGAGAAGATTCTTATTGAAATATAAGTCACCATTTATTGCTTAAAAAATCACTACACCATAATAAAAAGATGAAAAAAATCCTAAGAAAAAAACAAAAACCTAACTACGAAAAAAAGTTTTAAGCTTATGATTTCTTGGCGACTTGTCTCAACTGCCCCTTCTAGTCTTGATATTCTTTCCACTTCATCATTAGACAATGTATGATTCGCCTCAATGGTATAAATCTCACACTCTATAATGGTGACATTCTCTTGATATTTATTAATGAGCGTGATGATCTTCATTTTCTTAAGAGGTTAAGACTTCTAAGTCTTTCTCCACATCTGCTAGAGTTGCTTGAAACTTCCCCATGGATCCATCCAACTTTTCATATTCCAACTTTGCACTATCAAGATGTTGTTGTGCATTAGAGACAGACTTTTCATGTGATTCTTTAGTCATCTTTGATGATCTCAAAGCATCATATTCTGTGTACGATTTGAAGAAATCCTCGACAAGATCATCAAAAGCAGAAATATCAATAATGTCCATTTTTCTAATCTCCTCAAGATTTGAAGCAATACTTGACTCCAAGTCTTCAAAGATATCTAAAGAACCCAAGGAAAATTGTGTAAGCCATTCACACAATGCGCCCCACATCTTAGAAACAAAGGTTGATTTGACACAAAAAATAGTTTCTTGTGGCTCAAAAGTAGGAGCACCAAGTCGCAATTGCCATGAAAAAGGCCTGAATGATTTCGTACGCCTAATCTGATTCATGAATACTTCGGTCGCATTGATACCATTTGGTTGGGACAACTTGTTGTTATCCAAAGAATTAGAAGGTGACTTCCTAAGTGGAACTACTTCCAATGAAAGTATCACGTCATTAAGGGAAAAATGGAAACCTGTTGCAGCCACAACAAGATCATTCAGACCTGCAGTGAAATCTGCAATCACATCATTGCCAAGGCCATCGTTGTATAATTCCTGAAGGTCCAACTAAAAAAAGGGGAGAAAAAAATCATTAGATTCAAAACATAGAAAAAAAAGAAGAAAAGAGAATAGTATGAAAAAAAGGAGAGGGCCTTACTTGTTTTGCTTATTAAGACAATGATGCCTAGTTTGAGTCCTCATCCACAAAGTCGTTACCATTAATGCCAATTGTATCTAAAATATTGATACCACAAGAGACATCATCTAGTTCTTGTGTCTTTCTTTTTGGACGATTCCAATGACGATCTTCACTCTCTATTGGACCAAAAAAATGCATTGGTTTTCCCAACACCATTCGATGAAGCATACATATGGTTAGTATCATCACAAGTTTTCTCAAGGTTTGACGTTTTGTCATTACCATTGTTCGATGAAACAAGAGTTTCATTTGTACTGAAAGAACCATGGCCAACTTTGAAAGCAGTGGAAGTAACCTTTAAGACTAATGTAAGGCCCAGCCTCACTTTTGATTTGGAGGCACATCCCCCTCTTTTGAGGTTTTGGACTTGGATAAGGTCTTGGCGACTTGTGGAGTATCATTTGACTTCGCTTAAGACTTGGAAAAGGACGTGAAATTTCTGTTGGTTGATTAGAAGCTCCTTTATATGACATGGATTTATGGTCATGCTTCGATTTCTTCAAAATGAAGCGGAGGTTTCATTGTGAAGAATTCATCCTGTGGGATGGCCACTAGTTCACATACTCGCGGGTCATTAAAGGGTCACCCTCTAATGGGCACATTGGAAATGTTAACAGTGTACCATTGTAAGGTTGCTCCATAAGATCTATAGGAATATCTTGACAAAAGCTTAATTTCCAACTAAATAATTTAGGGCTATAGACCTCCACGATGAAATTTGATTTATGCCTAAGGGTTATATATCCTGAACAAAGGCTTATGATAAATTTGCTCCATGACTTTGAAAGTTTGCCATCAATCCCTGCCTTGCAGTATTGCTAAATGAGAGGGCCGGCGGGCATCATTGTGTTGAAATAGCTTTTGGGCGTCAGTAAAATTGAAACATTTGGTCATCTTATCACCAGATATTTTGCATAGGGGTATGGATCGATGTGAATGATTGGCACAATGACGAGTCCCAAAGTATTCCCCAAGCCAACCATATATACATAGTGTATGGTGAAAATTATATTTTGACACACTCAAGTTTGGAGAAGTAGATATTTCTTTCAAGAGACGATATATGGTAGCAAGAACCAAGACTGCCAGGGAAAATTTCTTTCGATGAGCCATCAAGATCGCAACTTTAAAAAGACTAGCACACACATAGTTGACTTTCTTGTTCGAAAGCACGAATTTGCAAAACAAACAAGTAAAGAAGGCTGCCAAATTAGTCTCATCTCTAAGGAATTCTTCCACATTTAGCTCGACAAAGGGGGCATTCTCCTTGTCAGTCTACGGTAGGAAGTCCAAATCAACATGTCCAGAAGGATTATGGTTCAACCTTGGCTTTGTGGCTCATACCTTTGACACCTTTTGCAGTGGCTCGGCATATCTATTAGGTCTTATAAACCAGAACCTCACGCAATCATGGATGGACACATCATGGAGATCAACTTTCGGTAATTATAGAAGGCCGAAATAAATATAGACAACTTTTGGGAGAAGAAATTCTCCTTGAGTATCAATCTAGGTTATTTCTTTCGCTGAGGGAATGACTTCGTCATAAAAGTAACCTCCAATTTCTTGTAAGTCCCAAAGTGATATGGACATCTCTCCAATGAAAGTAGAAATCGTGTTGGTGGATGGATGCCAAAGCTCACAAAAAGCATGGAGCCCGTTGTCTTCATAGTCGTATGTGAATAAAGAAGTATATACATCATCATAAACCTTGATGAACACCAAAATCTCCTTGTGGCGAGGCAGCACATCCTCTACCCATTCCCAGTAACCAGGTGTGTAGCAGACATTACCAAAGTTAGAAGAGGGAACACTCCAATTGCCAAAACATCAATCGGGATGAGAAGATTTGGAAGATGCTACATCATGATGAATTACAGATTTTAGTAAAGGAACTTTCATATGAGTAGCCTTGCTCAAGAAGTTTCTGATGACGTCCTTGGTACCCATTTTTGACCATTCTTTAAGGAGACGAGATTCACCAGAAATCCCACTAACAAGGGAGATGACTGATCCTCCAAAAGTAGGACTTTGGCATTCAGATTTTGTTGGTCACCCTTTACTTCAATAAGAGGATGTGGCATATCTCGGTCGTAGAAGTGCATCGTTGTGCGGGATCAATTCTGTATTTCTCTATCAAAAATCTTCAAAATTTATTAAAAGGAAAAAGTTAGATCCGTAAGCACATGTCCAAAGTAAAGGTGGTAACCTCAAATTTTTGCGGTTGTCGGCGGCTGATTTTCAATAGAAAACTGAACGAGTACAAATGCAATCTAATCGTGATTTTCATATATGATGTAGCCCTACAATTTTACTTTCCAACTCCACAAGCAGCTTGTGATTTCGTTATTCCTACGTCAAGATATGATTTTTTTTGTGAAGCCGCACAAAGCTGGTGCAATCAGTTCATCAAAACTTTAAGATGATTTAAAAAAAATCACCCCAGTGAATCCGGGAGTTGTATGCTCGTGATTTTTGGATATATTGTAGCTCTATGAGTCTAGCTTCTGAAAAATCAAACAGATCACAATCTAGATATTCCTACAATGAGATACGAATTTTCTATCACAGTTGTGTTGAGCTGAAGAAAAAGTGGCGAAAATCAGAGTTAGAAAAAGGACTTACATGAGAGAGAGAGACCCAATTGAACTTGATGATGCGACAAATAATATACAATCACCAGGGGAATGTGGGTATATATACATTTCAAAATATGGAGACATCAATTTTATTCTTAAAAATTGATGAAAAACTATAATGATGGAAAGTTTGATTCCTACAAATTATGGAAATTATGGTAAGTTTTCCTAGGAACCAAATTATGGTAAGTTTTCATAGGAATCAAATTATAATAAGTTTTAATAGAAACAAAGTTATGGAAATTTCATTGAATCAAAACATGGAAAAATCCTAAAAACCGAGTAAATAAAGTGTAAAGTTTCCCCGGAAACCAACATGGAAATATAGGAAGGGCTTCAACACGTTTACTTCAAGTTGCACGAAATTATGAAACCATGGAAAGGCTTGTAAAAAAGGGTGACCAACACGTTTTTGCCCTCAAGTTCAAACAAAAGTATGAAAACTATTAAAGTAACCTCAAGTTTCACAAACATTATGCGAATATGGAAATGTTTGACAAAAAAAGTTACTTCAAGTTACACATATGCTTCCGTAAACTATTGGGGGAAACTTTCCTCGTAATCAACTATGGAAAATTTTGAAAAGTTCTCAACATACGCGTGAGAAGGCCTTCGAATGAGGTTTAGACTCACGTAATGAGAATTTAAAGTCCTTACATTTTCAAGTAGTCGAGCGAAATTGGAGGAGAAACTACTGGAAGGGCGTTCAACCCTAAGGAAAGCAATGCCAAAAATTTAGCCAAAAGCATGATGAGTCCACAAATTGGACTCATTTAGGGCTATATTTTGATAGAAATTGTGTCCTCTAATGCTTATTTTATCTCAATATCTGATAAAAAACCTTTGAGTTTCAGGTATTTCAAGTTTTGGTGGAAGCATGGACACTTAGGTGCAAAAAGGAACAAAAAGGCTAAAAAGAACGAAGAAGATGAAACTTGAGAATCACCAAGAATGCTTGGCAATTCACCGAAGGGATGCACTTCGCCCTTTGTTCCAGTACGCGAAGACCTGAACGAGTAGGATAAAAAAGGCGATGAAAGGAGCAGTCGGAATGTCGCCGAATAGTTCCGTGAAGTAGTACTATGTCGCCCAATGACACAGAGCACGACAATGCTAAAGGCTAGTGCACGGTGACGAACTACACCAAAGGAGGAATCGCCGAGTTAATCAGCGATTCCGACTAACCTCGCTGAACGATCCTCCAACAATAATTTCTGAAGTCTATAACTACTAAACTCTTTATTAATATTTAGCAGTCAAACATTTATTTTAATTTTTATAATAGAATAATACTTTTTTCTCTAAGTGAGAGGGTTTGGAGACTTGAAGGAGAAGAGGGTTTTCATCTTCAAGATTTGGAGTTGGGTCTCTTAGATTCTTCATTCTTGGCCAGTAACAAGACTTAAATCTTCATACCCATTTGAATGAAAACTCATTTAGGTATAAATTTCTATCTCTTGATGTGTGGCTAAAACCCTCAATTCTTGGGGTGTGATTTAGCGAATATGGGTTAAGATATTTATTGGGTAATGCTTGTTGATAGTTTATTTGTAGTTTAATTGTGATTTTGTTTAGTGGTTGTGTATGAATCTAATGAATTTGCAGTTGCAACTACAAGTTTATTTATGTGTTTTTGGCTTGCTCAAAAGAGAGGTCATAAAACTAAGACCACTAAATTGATGGCCTAAAGAGTGGGTCGACATGAGGTTCACCCCGAGAGGGTGAGCCCTAGTCCCATATACTAGCACTCAGCTCGAGAGAGTGAGTGGGGTAAGGCGTAGGCTGGCCTTCATGCGACAAGTGGGTGTCCGAGAGGAACCCATTTGAAATGGGGTAAGTTGCTCGAGAGAGAACTTATTTCCACATAAAGCTTAGCCTAATCACTATTACAATATAATTTTTCTATCAAAAGCATGTACCCAATACTTTAGATTAACCTATATTCCGGTCACATCCCAAGAATCCCCCTCTCATTGCTTAGATTCCATTGTTAATTTGCTGATTTTATCTATTTGCGACAAAACCCCCATTTGATATTTGACACTTTGTGTCACCCCTTTTTATTTACTATGATTTTACTCGTTAACGTCTTTAGGTACGACTAGTTAGAACTAAGTTTTATTTTTCTATAAATTCTCAAAACCACTCTCTTGGGACGACCGTAGCCCTTGGTTGGGTTATTATACTGTTTCACGATCGTAGACACTTGAATTGGAAGTTGTGTCATTGATTACATCAAACATCAAATGGCGTTGCTGCTGGGGAGTGGTGTTATTTGAGAATTTTTAGAGTAGTAGAATTTTTGTTCTTCTTAGTTGTAGTTTATTAATTTAATTTTTAGTTTGTTTTGTTGATTCTGTAAATATTTCAGAAAGCATAAGTGTTAACGGTAGTAACGGTAGGCAGGTGGGCCACCAAGACGACATAAAAAACCTCAACGATGTCCAAGAGCACAACATGAATGATCCACATCTTATGGGAGGTGTTGGAGCCATTCGTCTACCTCCAGTAGAGGGAAATGTGGTGTTCCACGTAATGAGCACCATGTTGCAACTCTTGCAACTAAAGGGACTCTTCAGTGGATTAGCTCATGAGCACCTTTAAAACTTCGTAGATGTGTGTGGACCATTCTCGTTCAAAAACATCTCTCAGGAGTTGGTTCGATTAAGGCTATTCCCTTTTTCGTTGATGGGGGAGGCGTGCAAGTGGCTAGCTGAGTTGCCACGTAACTCGATCACTTCATGGAAGGAGTTGGTCACTGCATTTAATGTGCGCTTTTTCCCTCCGTCGAAGATGATGACTATTCGAGATAGAATACAAAGCTTTAAGCGTCTGAATGGAGAGCCTCTGCATGAAACTTGGCTGAGGTTTAAGAAATTGGTGCTACAATGCCCAACCCATGGTCTACCCGATAATGTGCTCCTTCAATACTTCTTTCGGAGTCTAGATTCGGTAAACAAAGGTGTAGCTGACCAACACTCGCCCGGAGGATTAATGCAGCAACCCTATACAGTAGCAACTCAACTTCTCGATGGAATAACAACCATCAACAGGGTGTGGTAGACCTGCGAAGACCAGGTCTCACCGGTCACATTTCACCTATCTAAGGAGCAAGTTGAAAAGGACAATGAGAGAGACCAAAACATGGCCAAGATCATGATGCATCTTGACATTTTATTCAAAAATGTCATGGGGATGGTGCCCGTAGTGTCAATGCTGTGGGAGTCAGGGGTGCAAATCCCGAGGAAATGAAGTTTGAAGCCATGTATGACGAGAAAGTAAATTTTCTAGCTAACCAAGGCGGGGGCTATCGTTCAAACTACCCAAGGCAGGGTGGTAACCAAGGATGGGTTAGAGACGAAGCCTAGAAGGATCAAGATCGTGAATGGAGGGACCGTAATCCAAATTGGAAGGATGGGGAGAAGGATATATATGTGCCTCCCCACGAACGTTAGAAGCCCAAGAATTCAGAAGGTGCTAGGTCCGAGGATATGCTCTCACATATCCTAAACAAAGTTGAAGGGTCAGACAAAATGCTGAAAGGCATGAAAGAAGGTATGTCTATGCCCAGCCAGACTGTCACCTCTTATTCAGTTTCAATCATCCAGTTAGAGACCCAAATAGGTCATATCTCGTCTCATCTCAATCCGAGACAACAAGGGGGTTTGACTAGTGATACTATGGCTAACCCCAAGAATGAGGTCTGAAGGTGGACTTGCATCGTGCCACGACGTTAACTAAGGCACTGTTTGGGAGGTAACCCAAAACCCTTTAAGTATTTCCTAATTACTAGTAGAATAATAGTGTGTTGTTTGTACAGGATAAAGTAAGGGAGGTGACTGAAATAGTATATGGAGGCAAGAAATAGGTCCAGTTGGCGGATCACCGACAAGATCGGCGAATATGACTCTTTCCGCCGTCTGACTCAAGTCACTGTCAGCTTGGATCTTGTAAAACTCGACGGTCTGTAGAAAATTAGTGGCGCATTGCTGACCATGTCGGCGATCTCGATGTAGACCATCGATTGGAATCCTCACACGAGCATCATATCCTATCACAGTTGGCCAAGAAACTGGACACTTGGCGCTTAGCCGAGTGAATTGGCGAACTTGACTGATGTCGCTGAATGGGCGGAAACTGGACGGTTTTTGCAAGCCACAGGTTTAAAAGTTCTATTTCATTCATTTTCTCTCACTTCTTCATCCTGTTTTAGTTGTTGAATTATGCTCGGAGTTGGATTGCATTGCTGTCTAGCACTGCATTAGTATCTATTCGGCATCAGGTTGGTAACTCGATCCCATCATTTAAGATATTAACATTGTACTTATTTGCATAAGGATTGACAGTGTAAAATCGTTGCTGAGTCTCTGAATTACTGGGATTGCATGTATTATTGATTATAATTCAGTAACTGTCGCGCGATTTGAGGGATTCCCATTCAATTGTACTTTGAGTTGAGTTTTTACGCGGGGGAAAATATGAAACTTCTATGGGTATTCATTGAAATTGGTTTATTTAAGCCTAAATTGCATTATCTGGGTTGCAGGTTAAACATTGAGAGAAATGGGTTGAAAATAGACACGTTTAGCTGTTCGGCGAAATGGACAAAACGTGCCGAATTGCTCAGCGGTTCGCCTAATGTTATCATTTCGCCATTAACTGGATGCTGTAAGTATCAAGTGATCTGTGTCTTTAGGCGATTAGCCTAAATCGCAAGTCGCACTCGGTGACTCGCCAAAGGACCCTTTTGTCTGCACCCTTATACCATTCGTACATCATTTTCAGCAAATAGCCTAGCTAGATAAGCACTTTGCCAACTAGCTTGGCAAAGCGATTTTACACCCAGGACTCCCCTGCACCTGTTTAAACATTGTCTAACTTTGTCTTGAAGTCTTTTACAGAAATGGCTAGAACAAAGGTCGCAGGGAGAGACATGCCATCCCGACATGTAAGAGCACGAGATTTCAAAAGAGATAAGAAGATAGCAGAACTGGCAAAAGAAAGAAGAGAAAGTAAGAAAGCAAGCTCTAGCTGAAGGGTCCCCATTGATCCCACCATTCCTTTGTGGAAACGTGGAGTCTACACAGCTATATTTTTTTTTGCGAGCCATGACGTGGATAGAATGGGTGCTGCTGACATCACTCCAGAAGCTAAGGTAAATGAACACAATGAGAACCAAAATGACAATCCAGGAACCATTGTCGAATTTCAGGGTAATGCATCAGGAAACAGTGCCCCGACAGATGAAGCAAGCGTGTAGACATGATCCCCTCTTTACCTTTTTCTCTGTTCTTTCTTTACTTTAACTATTGGCTACTTTTATTTGCATTTGAGGACAAATGATTTTTATTTGTGGTGGGGTGAGGCCCACACCTTTTGTGTTGATAGTTGTGTTCTGTGTATATGTTTGGGTTGTTCTGTGTCAAAATTATGTTTATCTATTTTTCTGTGGATGTTTGAGCTTGAGACTCCTTTTATTTTCTTATTGCAAATGATTTTGACCCTTCCAATTTTTTTTGAATTTTTCGCACATTTTTGCCACCCCTTGTGAGTTGAATATGACTGTTCTTTTGCAAAAAAATGGAGTCTCAATTTCGATCAATACCGATGACTTAAATAGTGCTTACAATCAAACGAACATGAATGTACGGCTACGATGAGGCCAAATGAAGTTGCATAGACAATATGTGAACTCTTTGCATCTCATTGTGATTAGCCATTTATCAAATTGATTCTCTTGTCATGACCGTTGCACACTAGCGAAAGTGTGTGGTCTTGTTTGACTTAAGTGTCGATGCCTTGTGTGATGAGCTTACTTTAAACCTTGCATGAATAAACCTAGAATTTGCCCTGATAGTCTGATTGATTTAGTAGGGTGTTCTCTTGAAATGATCTTAGGCAACTTTTGAAGAGTGTGAGCCAAATTTGACAAATACCTCTTTTGTGGCCTACCCGTGAGCGTGTGAAACTCTCTTGATTACCCTTTGAGTCTTACCCTTTTTTGGAAGAACCTTGATGCAGCCTAGACCTTACTTGACCCACTACCTATAATCCTCTTGATTTGTGGTTTAGTGAATAGCCAACTAAGGCCAAAAGACTAAGTTGGTGGTGTGGTGAAAAGGAAAAGGAGAAGTCAAGAAGTGCAGGAAAAGTCTCCCTTAACCCATGGTGTTGCATAATAATGGAACCCCTAAAATAAAAAAAATAAATTGTGGAACAAAGTACAAAATAAATAGGGTTTCCAAGCAATCCATGGAGGTGATTAAAAAGGTGACTTATAAGCACTATAAACAGAATTGTTAAAGAAAATGAAGGGAATGCCGTGAGACTACCACATTTCTCGAGGAAAAAGTCACTGATCCTAAATGACCATACCTTTGCACTCATCCCCATTACAAGCCTAATAAAGACCTTTTTGATCTTGAGTAAGTCGAATCGAAAGTCGATTGGAAAATAAGGGCAAACCTATGGGTGAAAACATGCATTGTGTTCCTCTTTTTGAGTGTGAGCGTTGTATTTGATTCCTAATCTTGAATTGATTAACCTCTGTGTGTGAATATGAAATCATTCTTTCTGTGAGGGCATTTAGATACTTTTTGTTGAGCTGGAACTTGCACAAGTAGCAAGTATTGCGAGCATAAGAATCTTTGGTAATGGTGTGTCACAACTTGAATCTTTGAGTACACAATTGATTCCTGCATAAGTAAATTGAGTTTTGTTCTGTGCATTCATGATTGAGACTTGTGTAGCACTATTTGAGACATCCTATTTGAACTGCTGAACTTGAGTTTTTACTTGAGGACAAATAGAAGTTTAAGTTGAGGCTATTGATGAGTCCACAAGTTGGACACATTTAGGGCTATATTTTAATAGAAATTGTGTCCTCGAATGCTTATTTTATCTCAATATCTGATAAAAAACCTTTAAGTTTAAGGTATTTCAAGTTTTGGTGAAAGCATGGACACATAGGCGCAAAAAGGAACAAAAACGCTAAAAAGAACGAAGAAGCTGAAACCTGAGAATCGCCAAGTACGCTTGGCGATTCACCGAATGTTCGCACTTTACCTTTTGTTCCAATACGCAAAGCCCTGAAGGAGCACGATCAAAAAGGCGATGAAAGGAGCAGTCGGCGTGTCACCGAATAGTTTCACGAAGCAGTACTATGTTGCCCAACGACACATAGCACGACGATGCTGAAGGCTAGTGCAAGACGGCGACGAACTACACCAAAGGACGAATCGCCAAGTTAATCAGCGATTTCGACTAACCTCGCCGAATGATCCACCATCACTAATTTCTAAAGTCTTGAAATACTTAACTCTTTATTAATTTTTAGAAATCGAACATTTATTTTAATTTTCACAATAGAATACTACTTTTTGCTCAAAGTGAGAGGGTTTGGAGACTTGAAGGAGAAAAGGGTTTTCATCTTCAAAATTTGGAGTTGGGTCTCGTAGATTCTTCATTCTTGTCCTGTAACAAGACTTAAATCTTCATACCCATTTGAATGAAAACTCATTTAGGTATAAATTTCTATCTCTTGATGTGTGGCTAAAACCCCCAATTCTTGGGGTATGATTTAGCGAATATGGGTTAAGATATTTGTTGGGTCATGCTTGCTGATAGTTTATTTGTAGCTTAATTGTAATTTCTTTTAGTGGTTGTGTATGAATCTAATGAATTTGTAGTTGCAAATACAAGTTTATTTAAGTGTTTTTGGCTTGCTCGAGAGAGAGGTCGTAAAACTAAGACCACTAAATTGATGGCCTAAGGAGTGGGTCGACATGAAGTTCACCCCGAGAGGGTGAGCCCTAGTCCCATATCCTAACACTCAGCTCGAGAGAGTGAGTGGGGTAAGGCGTAGGCTGGCCTTCATGCGACAAGTGGGTATCCGAGAGGAACCCATTTTAAACGGGGTAAGTTGCTGGAGAGAGAACTTATTTCCACATAAAGCTTACCCTAGTCAGTATTACTATATAAATTTTCTATCGAAAGCATGTACCCAATACTTTAGATTAACCTGTATTCCGGTCACATCCCAAGAATCCCCCTCTCATTGCTTAGATTCCATTGTTAATCTGCTATTTTTATCTATTTGCGGCAAAACCCCCATTTGATATTTGACACTTTGTGTCACCCCCTTTTATTTACTATGTTTTTACTCGTTAACGTCTTTAGCTACGACTAGTTTGAACTAAAATTTATTTTTCTGTAAATTCTCAAAACCACTCTCTTGGGACCACCCCAACCCTTGGTTGGGTTATTATACTATTCCACGATCGTAGACACTTGAATTGGAAGTTGTGTCATTGATTACCGCAAACATCAAAGCACAAGATCCGTATCACTAAATCAAGCTTCTAGACGAAATCCTTGCTCATCGAATTGATAGCTATTTTGCAGTTGATGACCCGAATTAAAACAATAAGCTACCAAGAAATACCATGTGATAAGTCTTCATGAGCTGGAAACACTTCAAATTTAAAATGGGTTGGTAAATGACCGAAAGTCAAATAATCTCTTACAAATTTGAGAAAGCTGTCCGAAAGACTCCAGCATATGTTGATTCGGATAACCTGAACATGTTGGCATTGGCATTTCTTATGAAGTTTCAAATGTTTCGCCAAAGATCAATTACGTGATTTTTTTTTTGCTTCACAAATACTTTAAGTCTTGTCATTACAAGTTTGAAAAATTGAGCACCCCAACAAGCCTCGAAGCAGGAGAAATTTGTAGACGGTGAAATTTTACGGATAAACCCATATTAAATTTAGATTAAATATTAAATTCATGATACGTTGACAAAGTCAAATTATTTATCAATAAAGTCGAATCAATATTGTAAGTCAAAATTTTATGTCTTAAATAAAGTCCAAATTACATTTGGGTCCGTCAATTAAGTTTACAAGACGAGCTCAATTCATGATATTCATGCTCAAGATCCTCTAAAATTACTTGGACAAAAATACCTCTAAAACGGTAGCTTGGCCTATATAAAGGGGTCTTCATAGGCTAGAAGAACATACATAAATACATAGAGAATTCTTGCTCCGTAGGGGAGATATGCAAGTCTTCCATATATAATGAAGTCTTCGCTCCAAGTGTTGAGCCGCAAGTACTTCATCAAATCAAGAACAATCATAGAGAGAATAATCAAGGGATTGCATCTCTTTTCTTAAAGTTTTCATAAAGATTGTAACCTTCGCACAAATTCAAATACAAATACTATTGTTTGCTTGCTATTTTGCTTTCCTTTTTGCTATATTTCGATAACGAAACTTTAGTCGCATACAACAATAATAATACAAAGGAAGTACTATTCCAAATCTTGAGTAGGGGTTTCATGAAATAACAAATTCTGAATTTATATAAATAAAAATGAAAGGATCTTTAAAGAAAACATAAATAGTTCTCTGTACAATAGTATTGTTGAACCTTGGTTAGTAGTTAGTGTATATTATTACACACATAGTTACAATAACTAATTTGCCTCTAAACAAAAATATAGACTTGCAATAATAAAAAAATATAAAAATTCAAACTAAGAAAGTTATATGGAGAAAACACAAACAGACACATCTTCCTTAGGACTTATTATAAGAAGATAGATAAAAATAACCATGCAAAATGAATGCCTATTTTTTTAGTTCTTGTTCAACAACCTCTTTGAAAAACGAATCAATATTCAAGAGTCTTCTTCATCATGTTTAGTTAAAGAATGAATCTGATAATAGAATAATACAAAGAACAATGAAATATAAATAATAATATTGAGTTGATATTTCATGAAACAACAAAACGTTTGAATGTGTATTGACAACAAAGGAGGAATATCATGGAGTATATTAAATTTTATGATTTAATAGTTGGGGGTTATTAATACGAATACTTAAAAGTCTTGGAATAAATGATATTATTAAGAGTAGAAATTCAATATATAAAATTATGGAGGTGAAACTTTTAAAATAAAGAAAGAAAGAAAAACACAAATGAAAAGCTAAAAGAAATACATTTATATTGTATAGAGATATATTAAATTTTATGATATAATAGTTGGAGGTTATGAATATGAAAACTTAAAAGTAATAGAATTAATGATATAATTAAGAGTAGAAGTTCAATACATATAAATTATGGAGGTGAACTTTAAAAATAAAGGAAGAAGAAAAACATAAATAAAAAAGATAAAAGAAATATAATTAAATATATCTATATATATATAAAGAGAACCGTATGCCTGCATACGTGGCACCACCACAGACCACGATTCCCTTTTTATTTATTTATTTTCAAAACTAGCCTTCCTCTTTCATGAAAAGTTGTGACTTTTATGAAAAGTTGTGATTTTTATGAAAGGTTCTGACCTTTTCGAAGGGTCGTAACTTTTTCAAAGAGTTGTGACCTTTCATATATGACACAATAAACAGTTGTTGACACTACCTTTTTTGTCTATAAATAGACGAATTTCCTCTCATTTTAAAACAACAAAAATTCTGAACTTTTTCTGCACAATTAAATATTTGGGTACTTTGCTCCTGTTGAGTGGCTCACTGACACCATTGTTTTTGTAGTAATACATGATGAGTCCACAATTTGGCCTCATTTCAGGCCTTATAGATTTAGTGTCCTCAAATGCATATTTCGTCTCAATAACTAATGTAAATCCCTAAGTTTCAGGTATTTGGAGTTTGAGTGAAAGTGACACTACTTGGCAAAAAGAAACAAGACGGCTGAAAAGACGAAGAAATGAAGGCCTGAGGATCGCCTAGTTCATTAGGCGAGTCGCCGAATGGCATTCACCTTACCTAAAGTTCTAGTGTGTTGAGCCCTGAAGTAAAATATCAAGTTGGCGATGAAAGGGAGCAGTCGACGTGTCGCCGAACAGATCTGCGAAGCAACACCATATCACCCAATGATTCAAAACACGAAGATGCTGAAGGCAAGAGCTGAAAGGCGATGAACCAGACCAAAGGGCGGATCGCCAAGTGCATCGGCGATCCCAACTAATTGCGTCGAGTGGTCCTTCGAAGCACAAATTTTCAAACAAAATAAATACTTGTTTGAATTGTTAGTTTAGTATCTATAAATTAAGTTGTAGCGAATTAATACTGATTTTTAGAATATTCCAGTTTTAGTTCTTAGAGTTTTTTGGGAAACATTGTTCTTGAGCTTGAAGGTTTTGAAGGTCCAAGAGATTAGATGTGGGCATCAAAGAATCTTCATCTTATACGTGTTTCAAGACATTTTTGATCGTACCCATTTGATGGAAACACTTTTTGGTATCGATTTCTATCTCTTTCTCATGTCTAGCTAAAACCCAATTCTTGGCATGTGATTTTGTGAATATGGGTTAAATTTACTATTGTGTATTGTTCATAGATTGTCTATTTGCTGTTTAAATGTGATTTCATTTAGTAGTTGTGTTTGAACTAAATGAAATTGTAGTTGCAAATACGATTTTATCTTCGTGTTTTTGGCTTGCTCTAGAGAGAAGTTTTAAAATCAAGACTACTAAATTGATAGCCGGTGGTTATTGGGTCATTGTGGGTTCAACTTAAGAGAGTGAATCCTAGACCTTCTCCCACACATTCAACTTGAGAGAGTGAATGGGCTTAGGCGAAGGCTGTGCTTAATTGCTGCAACTCGGTGTTCAGGGTAAGTTGTTCGAGAGAAAATTTACCCTCACTAAAGTCTTGCTTAGTTATAAATAGTCAACGATTTACTATCAGTAGCATTTACCCAATTTTTTATTTCATCCCGTATTCCTATCATATCCCAAGAATCCCGTCTCCCTATTTCGCATCTTCATTTTGCTGTTTTTGTTTCTTAGTTGAATACAAACCCCCCATTGATAATTGACATTCGTGTCACCTTTAGATTTAGTATATTTTTATTCGTTAATATTTATGGCGATGGTATATTAGAAAATTATTTTACTTTTCTATTTGATTCTCGATTACTAACCACTCCCTTGGGACTCGACCCTAACCCATTCAGTTGGGTTATATTACTACACAGGATCGTTGACACTAGAACTGGAAGTTGTGTCTTTGAATACGTCAAACATCAAATTGGCGCCGCTGCTGGGGAGTGGTGTTAGTTTAGAATTTGTAGTTTAGTAGTATTTTTGTTCTTGTTAATTATAGTGATACTTACTTATTTTTTAGTTTTAGTTGTGTTTTGCTTGTTTGTGTATTGCAATAGGAAAGATGAGTGTGAATGGTGATTCTGGGTATCAAACAGATCACCCTTTTTTGAAATTATTGAATTTTAGGGACAACCTCCTAACGTTCAAACAAGCGAGGGGGTGAAACTATCCATGAGATATGGCATAGGTTCAAGGCATTACTACAGCAGTGCCCAACTCATGGGATGCCTAATAAATTGCCGTTTGAATGCTTCTATCGGGGGTTTGGTCCCAAAAATAGAAGCATTGCTGATCAACTCTCTACAGGTTGTTTGACACAACAACTCTATGAAGTTGTAGCCCAACTCCTTCATGGCATGGTTAAGGCCAACAAGGAAGCAGAAAAGGACCAAGAATGGGACGCATTGTTGATTCAACTAGATGATCTGTCCAAGAAGGTAATGAAGTTGGAAGTAAGGTTTAAGAAGAAGAGCAAGTACCTCCCCCATCGCAAGTGTAAAAAAATGAAGCAACACGAGGGTGGACAAAATGGAGAGGTCCTCTCACTCATTCTACATATAATCGAGGAACACGATAGTGTTGAATGAGATAAAAGAGAATGTCGAAATGCTAAATCAAATGACGACCTCCCATTCCATGATCATTCAGCTACAAGATGGCCAAATAGGCCTAGTGCTGTCATGTCTCTACTCACAACATAAAAAAGGGTTACCTAGTGAGACTATGGCTAACCCCGAGAATGAGGTTTGAATGGTGACTTGCGTCGTGTCATGACATTAACTAAGGCGCTGTTTGAGAGGCAACCCAAAACCCTTTATTGCTTGTTTTAGAAATAATGGTGTGTTGATTTTTTAGGTTAAAATGTGGAGAGTGTTTGAAAATTGCAAGTTGGCGAGCTACAAAGTCCAGTAGGTGAATCGCCGAATAGGTCGGCGTGCCCGATCTAAAACGCCATTTGACTCAAGACATCTTCAAAATGGAGTCTGTAAAACTTGTCGATCCCAGGTAAGTATTGGCGAGTCGCCGACCAGGTTGGCGAACCCGACGTAGACCGCCGTTTGGATCCCCACATTAACCGGAGGGCCTAAAAAACTCGGCGAGGTAAGTGAGCACTGGCGTGTCTTCGAGTGGGTCGGCAAGCGCGACTAGCGTCGCCGAGTGGGCGAAGAACTAGATGGTTTATTAAAGGTTAATGGTTTCAAAGTTTCAAAATCTTCATTTCCCTTGTTTTCAAACTTCCCAAATTCGCACCTAGTTATTATTTTCAATATTTTTGCACTCCATAAGTATTTTGGTTGTTGATTGGTGCTCAAACTTTTGATTACATTGCCGCCTAGCACTACAAAGTGCTTTAACCAACATAAAAGGTTCGTTTTCCAAACCTCGAGTTTATTTTTGTTGAATTTGTACTCATTTGAAATGATCTTATCTTAGTGATGTGTGTTGGGCCTCTCTGATAGGATTAGAATGTTTGAATGTCAATTATAATTTTATAATCTTGCCCGTATTATTTGATCGTCGAATGCTTGTAAATTTGTTCCTTAAAGTGAGTTAAATTTTGTGGGGGTATACTTGCATGTTGGTTAGATTGGTTGGGTGAAGTCTGAGTAGCCCGTATTTGTGCTAAAAGGCGTAAATTGCTTTTGAACAAGCCTTCTAAATAATTTTTTTTTGTCCTTTTATTTGACTTCATAATAATAATAACTGGCGGGTTTCATTAATGAAAAGAAAAGCGGAGGCCCACCATCTGCACAATGATAGAGTTGGTGACACCATTCTTAAGGGCAAAAGTCATCAAATTGCCAAATTTGGCAAAACCGAGAAAAGTCTGAGTATCCCGGGTTGATGGGTGTTATGGGTCTGAACTTAATTTAACTAGTGCATGCTTTGATTTTGTTTTCGGGGGTTGAGGAGTTTAATTCGAGAAGTTTGATTGAAACTAGGCAAATTGGGCCGTTTGGCAAGCTGGGTCGAGCTCGCCGAACCACTCGGCGATTCGCCTAATGTCCCCATCTCGCCTTTAATTTCATGCTTTATTTGATGAGTGATTTTGTAACTTTCGGCAAGAAGACTGAGGTCACCGAAAGCACTCGGTGACTCGCCAAAAGTCTTCTTTATCACCCCTTGTCTGCACCCGTAAACCCTTTTGCACTGGACCTTTCGGCGGGTTGGCCCTTGCTCACCGAAAGGGACCTCCCATTGCCAACTTGCTGGGAATTTTGAGGCAATCCCTTCGGCATGCCTGATTTAGCTCGCCAAAGAGATTTGGCGACTCACTGACTTGATCGACGAGTCTGTCTGCAATTACTTTTCTATGCTTTGATATGAATATTTACTAATTTTTCTATGATGTTTTGAAGATATGGTGCGAACAAATCTGGATAGACCACACCAGAAAAAAAGCACGGGGCATTACTATAAACGAATGGGGATTTAATCCTCCAAAGAAGAGAAGGTAAGAACTCCCACTGGGAGACAAAGGCAAAAGAAAGAAGCACACATCTAAGAGAGTGGTTGTTGACACCTGGGCTGATATTTCTGAACCTGAAGACGAGCAGCCTTTGAATTTCCGAAGGAATGAGCTCCGAGCTAGATCTCAACCCATATCCACCAGAGTTCCCTCAACTGCCACTCCTCCTACAATAGAATCAGTGCCAGCTTAGGCACCCCCTGTAACCCCTGTTCTTCTTGTTGTCCCCCCTCCCAAGCTTCTGAACAGAATGAAAGGAGATGGTTTACAAACTATCCTCGAGGAGAAGTTACTTTCGACAGAAGGTTTGGAGGGGAAGCATTTAGATATGAGGGAGACCCTCCACTTCCATTGATTCGAGCTGTTCACCCAACCTCGAGGCCCCTATATTCCCTCCTAGGTCTGTGAGTTTTACATAACTTATGGTGATCTGGTTCCCAAGAGTAAGAAGAAGGTTAGTGAGTTCGGACTGGTTAAAACGGTCATGGTCTAAGGCAAGGAGGCCGGGTGCATCAGTGAGTACATTAACATTGTAATGGGTAGAGATCTGCACTCTACACACCTTTATGATGGATTGCCTGTTGCTCAATGCTTGGATGATTTGAAGGGGTGGCTGACACCTTTGATTTCTGATACCACCCCGAGGTGGATCGAGGTAGGCCCTCCTATTGAGAAGAGGGATTTGAGTATTGTTGCTCGATTTCGGTTTGGCTTTATTAGCAGCACCATTATGCCATCCAAAATGAATCTGTCCTCCACCATTCTAAGGCGGCATGCCTGGGGTCCATTTTATCCAAGAGGCGCATCGACCTAGGGCTTCTTATTTCACAAGAGATGGCCATGTGAGCCAATAAGAGGCATACTTCTCTACCATTCTCGGTCCTGATCACTATGTTGTGCTGGTGTGTCGAAGTACCTTGATATACTGCAAGAGATATTGAGGTTACCCCTTCTTCCTCCTCTGACATCTAGCGTATTAAGGCCGAGTACACACGAGAGAAGGTTGATGGGAGGAGAGAAGCTCCGGTAGATACTTCTCCAGAGGTTGATGTGGATTCTTTATCTGCAGAGGCATCTTCGCCTACCCCGGCCTCTGGGCCTTCAGGTACTTCTACCTGGCCCGCTTATTCACAGGTTCCGAGCACCTCCACCTCATCCCAGCCAGTGAAGATTACTCAGGCGATGATCCTGAAAATAGAAAATCTGGCCTATTCAGCTGATATGAGAGGGACTCAATTGGAGAGATCAATCCCAACGATGATTGAGAGTGCTATTTTGGCTGCACTAACCCACCTTCGGGCTTATGTTGATGATCTGGCTACAAGAGTCACAGCTTGTGAGAGCAGACAGGGGGAGGCCTCAGAGGTTATGGCTTTGCAAGCCGAAGTAGCAGACTTGTGGAAGAACGTAGACTATCTGAAGTTTACCGACTTCACTTCACTGCTAAAGGATGCTGTTGATGAAGATGCTCCTGAGATTTCTCCGGCTACCACCGGCGATGTACACCGTGATGAGACCACAATGAATGAGTCGGATGCTGAGACCGACGAGGAACAAATACAGATGCAGGAGAGAGCATATATAGAGACTTTCCGGATCTTGCAGGTAGGATTATGCAGTCGATGATTTAGACATTACTTATCGAGATCTCTTTGGCTGATCCTAGTGCTACTACTGTTCCTGCTGATGTGACTCCAGGTACTGAGACCTCAGACCAGACAGATGCACTGGGTACTGATTTCTAGATAGATGGAGCGACTGCGTGAACAGGATCCCCTCTTTACCTCCCTCTCTATCTTACTTTATTTTATTTTCAAATATTTTTATTTGCATTTGAGGACAAATGATTTTTTGTTTGTGCTGGGGTGAGGCCCACCTTTGTGCATATTTGTTTTGTTTATATATTTGGTTCATTATGCTTAGAAAAATTGTTTTATATACTACTTTTTGTGGATGTTTGAGCTTGTGGCTCCTTTTGCTTTAATTATAAAAGATTTTGACCCTTCCAAAAATTTTCGCCTACTCTTGTATGTACTGGAATGTGCCTATTCTCTAGGAAATTTTATTTTCAGATTTGATCAATATCGACGATTCAAATAGTGCTCATAATCGAATAAACATGAATGTGCAGCTACGATGAGACCAAGTGAAGTTACATAGATAATATGTGAACTATTTGCATCTCGTTGTGACTAGCCAAGTATCAAATCGATTCGTTTGTGATGAACGTTGCACACTAGCGAAAGTGTGGAGTCCTTTTTGACTTTAGTGTCAATGCCTTGTGTGATGAGCTTACTGTGAACGATGCATGATAACACCTAGAATTTTCCCCGTTGGTATGATCGACGAAGTAAGGCTATCTCTTCATATGATCATAGGCAATTTTGAAGAGTGTGAAACAATTTGACATATACCTCTTTTGTGGCCTACCTTGTGAGCATGTGTGAATCTCTTTTGAACACCCCTTGAGCCTTATCCTTCTTTGGAAGAAATTTGATGAAAACATGACCTTTCTTAATCCACTACCTCTAATCCTCTTGATTTGAGGTTGATTGAATAGCCAACTTAGGCCAAAAGCCTAAGTTGGGGGTGTGGTGAAAAGAGAAGGCAAGTCAAGAAGTGCAAGAAAATTCCTTTCTATCCATGTGTTAAGAAAAAGGAAACCCCGCCATACAAAAAAAAGAGATGAAAAAGAAGAAAAGAAGGAAAAAGAAAATGAAAGAAATTGTGGAATAACATATGAAAATGCAAAAAGAAATGGGGTCTCCAGCAAACCATGGAAAGTGAATAATGGGATAACTAGTGAGTACGAATGAATTTGATGAGGAAAAGAGAAGGAAGTGTTGTGAGCACCACATTTCATGAGGGTGAAAGTCACTGAGCCTAAATGACCATACCTTTGCACTCAGCCCCGTTACAAGACTTGGAAAGACTTTTTTGATCTTGAGTGAGCTGAAACAATTGTCAATTGGAAAATACGAGCAAACTTATGGGTGAAAGCATGCATAGTGTTCTTCTTTGTGAGTGTGAATGTAGCATTTGATTCTGGAACTTTAAATGATTAAACCATTGTGTGTGAACATGGAATCATTATTTGTGTGATGGCATTTGATTTCCTTTGTTGAGCTTGAGCTTGCATTGTAAGCAAGTATAGTGAGCTTGAGATTTTTTGATAATGGTGTGTCACAACTTTAGTCTTTGAGTACACAATTGATCCTTGCATGAGTAAGTTGAGTCTTGTGTGTGCATTCATGATTGAGTCTAGTGTAGCACTGTTTGAGACATCCTTTTTGAACTGTTGAACTTGAGTTTTACTTGAGGACAAGCAAAAGTTTAAGTTAGGGGTGTTGATGAGTCCACAAATTGGACTCATTTCGGGCTTTATTTAGATAGATTTAGTGTCCTCAAATGCATATTTTGTCTCAATAACTGATGTAAATCCTTAAGTTTAAGGTATTTGGAGTTTGAGGCAAATCATGGACACTACTTGGCAAAAAGGAACAAGACGGCTGAAAAGATGAAGAAATGAAGCCCTGAACATCGCTTAATGCATTAGGCAAGTCGCTGAATGGCCTTAACCTCGCCCAAAGTTCTAGTGTGCTGAGCCCTGAAGAAAAAGATCAAGTTGGCGATGAAAGGGAGCAGTCGGCGTGTCGCCGAACAGATCGGCGAAGCAACACCATATCGCCCAATGATTCAAAACACGAAGATGCTGAAGGCAAGAATTGAAAGGCGATGAACCAGACAAAAGGGCGGATCGCCGAGTGCATCAGCGATCCCCACTACCTGTGCCGAGTGGTCCTTCGCAGCACAAATTTTCAAACACTATACATACTTGTTTGAATTGTTAGTTTATTATCTGTAAATTAAGTTGTAGCGAATTATTACTGATTTTTAGAATATTTCAGTTTTAGTTCTTAGAGTTTTTGGGAGACATTGTTCTTGAGCTAGAAGGTTTTGAAGGTTTTCATCTCCAAGAGATTGGAAGTGGGCATCAAAGAATCTTAATCTTAGATGTGTTTAAAGACATTTTCGATCACACCCATTTGATGGAAACACTTTTTGGTATCAATTTCTATATCTTTATAATATCTAGCTAGCTAAGACCCCAATTCTTGGGGTGTGATTTTGTGAATATTGGTTAAATTTACTGCTGGATATTGCTCATTGATAGTCTATTTCTTCTTAAATGTAATTTCGTTTAGTAGTTGTGTTTGAACTTAATTAAATTGTAGTTGCAAATATGATTTTATCTTCATGTTTTTGGCTTGCTCGAGAGAGAGGTTTTAAAACCAAGACTATTAAATCAATAGCCGATGGTTATTGGGTCGTCGTGGGTTCAGCTCAAGAGACTATATCCTAGACCTTCTCCCACACATTCAGCTCGAGAGAGTGAATAGGCTAAGGCGAAGGCTTTGCTTAATTGCTGCAACTCGGTGTTCGAGAGAAACTGAGTTGATTCGGGGTAAGTTGTTCGGGAGAAAATTTACCCCACTAAAGTCTAGCTTAGTTACAAATACTTAGTGATTTACTATCAACAACATTTACCCAATTGTTTATTTTATCCCATATTTCTATCACATCCCATGAATCCCGTCTCCCTATTTCGTATCTTCATTTTGCTGTTTTTATTACTTAGTTGAATAAAAACCCCCTTTGATAATTGACATTCGTGTCACCTTTAGATTTAATATGTTTTTAATCGTTAATATTTATAGATATGATTGATTAGAACATAATTTTACTTTTCTATTTGATTATCGATTACTAATCGCTCCCTTGGGACTTGACCCCAACCCATTCAGTTGGGTTGTATTACTACACACGATCGTTGACAATTGAACTGGAAGTTGTGTCTTTGATTACGTCAAACATCAAAACACTGGTGTATAGAATCGTTCCATCCTGAGAGGATCTATTCCTTTAAACACCAGGTACTAGAGGGGAGTAATTTCCTGAAGGGGACACTTTAAATTCAGTGAGATCTTTTCCTTTCTGTTTTATTCTATTGTTACATATCATGGTATTTGTTTTTACCGTCATTAATTTATGCTTATGATATTTATTTTTGTTTTTGATACATGTTTTAAACTTTGTTGGTAATGTTTATGCAAAGTTATTGTTATATGTATTTGTTAGTACAAATTAAATAACACACGTTAATTGCATATTCACTTAAGTTTTCTCTATTGAATTTGTTGAAGGTACAATAAAAAAAATCCTTAAAGATCTATACTACCATCTCTTGAAGACAAAATTCAAATTTGGTATGCCATTGTAAGGACATAAAGACCTTAAAAACTTAATCGCACCTTGATGTCCGAAGTGAACTAGGAAAAGAAAACAAGAATTAATAAACTTTTGACATGAGTTCAAGGATGTGTCGGATGACCTATATAGGAATATGAATAGACTGGAGCCTCTTTTCATCCCAAAGACATGGATAACTACACAATAAATTAGTTGCTCATATACAATACGGAGTATGGACAAATTGTCAAATTTACTGCAAGTTGTAAATACTTTTATTGAAGTAATAGATGTGTTTCTCGACACTGCTACTAGAATAGAAGTATAGCTTCAAATTGAACTACATCACTCTGGTATGTTGATTTAAAAAAATACACACAAACAAACTGAATAGTTTTGTGTAATATTTTTCCTTTTCAAGTATATATAACAAGTTGAATTGTTGTCCAATATGATACATTCTCCCTTTAACTTTCCAATTTAATAATTACTTATGATACATTTAAATGGGAACTTTAAAATGATATATGTAAAGCAAAAGGTAGGGTTGGACTTTCTACACGTTAGAATTAGAATATTTGTTCACTTTTTTCAGTCTTTTAAAATTTATTTATCCCTTTACCAATGATTATTTATTTATTAAAAAATTTAATATCTCAGGTTAATGTTCATTTGATTCCCCAAAAATATCAAATAGTAACACTGCCTGGAATTAAAAGGATAAATTATAAAAATATCAAACAGTAACACTTCTTGGAAGCAAAAGAATAAATTATAAAATTAAATTAAAGATAATTGATTGAAGGATAATTGATAAGATATTATAATTATCATTTTTATTTACATTATTAATATTTGTTACTACGTAATCTTGTGTGTAATATATATAGTGTTTTAGTTTTAATGACTGATAGGTTTTAAGTATTATTTTATAAATTCTGTGATATTAAATTCTCGCGCTAGGCACGAGTAATTTTACTAGTTATATTATATAGAGACATCTTAAATTTTATGATTTAATAGTTGGTGATTATGAAAATGAAAACTTAAAAGTAATGAAATTAATGACATTAATAAGAGTAGAAGGTCAATAGATATAAATTATGGAGGTGAAACTTTAAAAATAAACAAAGAGAGAAAAACACAAATAAAAAAGATAAAAGAAATACATTTATATTATATAGAGTTATAAATTTCTTGAAGGAAAAACATAAATTTAGAAAATAAAAGAAATACCTTTATATCATATAGAAATATATATTTCTTTAATTAAATAAATAAAAAAGTAAAATGCAACAAAGAAAGGAAAAAAAGTTATTAAAGAATATTATCTAAATATCACTAATGATAAGATGTAGTGAAGACATAGTAAAATAAGAAATTGAGAAATATTATAGGAAAAGAGAATAATAGCATTAATGACAAAACAAATTAAATATGACGATTGATGAAGAAAGAATTAAATATGTGTCACACCCCCAAACTCAAGGAGTCCAATTGGCACCTAGTGTCAAAACTTAGGCCTAAGCGGACCCTGCTAAATCATTTCGTAATGGCGCATGAAAACCACACACAGTCAAAATAATAAATAAAAATATATTTTAGCTTAAAATTAAGCCCTCGGCCGGCAAGGCCCCAGTCCAATGCTCTACAAATAAAATAGCTACTCCCAATAGTTTATATAAATCAAGAAACAATTATCATAGAACCCTATTTGGGTCATCGAGGCCACCGTGGTATTTAGGAAAGCATAAGTGCTATGTGCGTCGTCAAAGCCACAATGATATCTATACATGAACTGAAATAAGGTACATAACTAACCAATATGTCAAGCAGCTATCAAACATCGAACAACTAGAAATCAAGGAAATCATGGCAAATAACGTGCTGATACAACCCAACACACTAGTTTGCAAGCCTCTATGAATATAACACTTGGACGGGACAAGGCCCCGACCTACCCCAAAACTATAACAACAAAATAAGAAAACCTCTAGGACTCTGGTAACCCTTGTAAGAAGTGAGTCAGCACATCAGCTGGATAGGCGGTGGTGCTACTCGGCAGGTCTGTCTAGTCGTCGCTCAAGACCTGCATGCATAAATACAGGTAAAAACAACACAAATCAATATAAGTCCTAACAAACACAAATAATTACTAAATACCCATATTAGCCCCTTACTTGGATCCCAACAATAATCTGATTTGAAATGTATGAATGTACATGAGCCATGAATCAACACAAATATGAGGCTCATACAATACATATATGCTACCCCGTAGGTACAACTACCTGGCCCTTAGGCTCTGTCTACCTGGCTCGTAGGCTTGGTCTACCCGCCCCCGTAGACTCGGTCTACCTGGCTTATACACCTGGTCTACCAGGATCATAGGTTTGGTTTACTCATCCCGTAGGCTCAGTATAACAATCAATCTTTGTGCTCAAGAACCCTGCAGTGTCAGTGTTTGATGAGGCCAAAGCAAGCTCATAGGCGGCAACCCGATGATAAAACATCACAACAATAACAAGTAATGATAATTTATCAAACACAATCAAACATACCTTTTCTAGACACTAAGCAATGAGTAGAGTGTCGCCGATAGACATTATTTCATATGGTCGTAGCCAACTCAATAGGATAAGGCTAAAGGTAAAAAAATGACCATAACCCGGCATGACAAGCTTAGGAAATTAGGATCATGCCAAAAGAGAAATAATAGTCTTAACACAACTTTCAACCAACACCTAAAAGGTGTCTCTTTGAAGCTTGCCAAATAAAAAGTAATGCAAAAATGAAGAAATCAGCGAGGGTGCAAGAATAAGTCATGACTAATCACTAAGACACTATTGCCACACTCATGACCAGCCAAATCCAAACCACAAAATGAGGCAAATAATAACAATAATCAGCACCTAACTCAATTGAAGACATTGCAACAACATCTCAAATGAGCAACAAGCTCCCGAGACAACATAACTAGGCGTAATTCACGCCGTTCAATCCAACAACCATCGTATGAAACTCTAATAAGAATCACACCACCACCATTATCTCTTGAACTTTAACATCATCACTAAACCACAATAACAAAAAACTAAATAAGACAAAGGCGCTGCCCACAACGACAATATAAAAAACACCACCACGAGGCTAAAAAATCTGTAAAAATGAAACTAGGATATGGAATTACAAAGGAGAGGTGTAAAAGTGAGATTACCTCAACCAAAATGTCTGAAATAATACTATTAAAGTTCCGCCTCTTGGCAACAACAACAAACTGAGACTAAATCGAAAAGAAAATTATACCACAACGATGAGCTCGCAATGTAGAGCAACTTAAGTTAATCATCCGAGTTGAGAATCCAAGCATCCAAGGAGTATTGGAAGTTTAGTTTATTATTTTTTCTGGGTTTTTCTACTGATTTTGTGAAAAACAATGACGAAGATGGCGGAATTTTAAAAAAATCACCGACTTAGAGTGAGGGTGCCTGCTAGAGCTGCCTGCTTGCGCAGTCTCACATAAGCGAGCATAACTCTTTACTATGACGTCGTATAGACGAGCGGTTTAGTGCATTGGAAACTAGATTCGTATACATTCGATTTGATACGTAATTCACATACCAAATTTTTATATACTAGGAGAAAATTGCAAAAACATTTGACCAAAATTTCAGTGAAATTTCTTAACATCATTTACAATAACCTTTGTCGACTTTTATTTATCAACTTTTTTGACATTAACACTTAATATTAAAACTTTTTGCAATTAAAAAGAGCTCATAAAACAACCTTCCTAATGTGTTAAGAAGTCTTACTCTTATTCCAAAAGAACAAGTTAATTCCAACGTTCAGATGGAGAGGGTGTCACATCCTCCCCCTCTTAGGGACATTCGTCCTTGAATGATGATAGTATTTTTGACATCATAGGAAACAATAAAGTAACCCATATAACATATAAGTAACATACCTCATATACTCGAATCCTGGTTTACTTATTTGAAGGAACGAATAGGTGGGGATATATGGATTTCATGTCCTCCTCAACAGCCCACATGAGTTCCTCAACATTACGGCTCCGCCACATAACCTTTACAGAAAATATATCCTTAATTCTCTACCTTATTATTTGGCGATCTACTATGGCAACATGAACTTCTTCATAAGATAACTCCTTTGATATCTATACCTTGGTTGTCGGCACTATACATGTTGGATCTCCAATACACTTCTGTAACATATAAACATGAAAAATTGGGTGTACTCTCAGGACCCAAGGTACCCCCTAGGCTCAACATGCCGTATATGACCCCGAGAGGCCACATACAAGGCGCTTAGTATTCATAACATAAGAAATAGAACAAAAGAGATTAAGAACAATATTTCAAGTCTCAAAAGTTTTATAAAAGTAAAGTGGAAGTCTAAACACTTTTCTCATTAGCCATTTAGTACATAAAAATGAACTTGGGCCTAGCCCATACATCGTGTCCAAAACTGAAAGTAAGAAATAAAATTGAAACAATGAACATCCAACCTCGAAGCATGAGGACTCACCAAAGCTCAAAAATCTCTCAAGTCAACCTTTAGCCGCGAAACTAAGAACCTTGACTGTCGGACCCTACATTTGGGGAAATGTAGGCAATAGTATGCGTTAGTACAAAATATGTACCAAGTATGATAACCATGAATAAAACATTTAAAACATGCTAAAACGGGACATTTTCATGAGTATGCAATAATCATGCTAAAACATGAAATTTCAAATATTAGAAAACATAAGTTGTAAAACATGATCAATGCAAGTGAACATCATCTTAAAACATACTTACGATACTTCTTGAACTAACCTTGGTTCATCATAATTTTTCATATTTGTGGGAAGTATCCTTAACCGACATACAAGACCATGTGAGCTAGCAACATGGAATCTAGTGTCTCTCACACCAAAAAGAGTTTCCTACTCGCCAAGGTAAGGACCATGAACTTCTAGCTGTGGATCCACTAGCTAATGTCTATCTAGACAATCCTATGTTGGCACATAGATTATAGGACTTGGGTAATCGCCACTTGTCCACTCGGTATGAAGCTTAACACCCATGAAATAGTTCTTAATCCTATTAATCTTAGCTCTTAAAGGAACATGGGTAATCACATCTTGTCCTTACATCACATGACATGGGTAATCACCTAATGTCATTTAATAAAGAGCATGAGTAATCGCCTCTTGCCTTAACATTAACATAACTTCCTTAATCATTAGTTCATTTTAGGTGTGAAAATCCTTTCAACCTTAGGAGCCCTTATTATGTGAGAAAACCTTTCAAAATCATGTTTTCATGTGTATATGGGAAAATATTTTCAACAACACAACAACAACATCATCATTGATACTTCACTCTCAAAGAATCTTTTAAACATTTACATAAATTCCATAAGAACATGCTTAATTTAATAATCTCCCCTTTCATCAGTGAAAACCCACATCATATCATCATAACATGGAAAACATGGGAAGTATATGGTTTCATGGGGAATCATAATAAAACCATAGTTTTTCATCAATTCATGTATAAAAGATCATAATTCAATAATTTAAATCAATAATTAAGAGAACCCATAACATAGAAGAAAACCCTAACTCAATTGGGGTATTTCCAACTTTGAAAATAGGAGAATTTGGGAAATCTATGAATGGAAGGAATCCATGGCTGAAAATTATCATACCTCAATGCCAGAAGCTTGCCTTCAATGGTGGAATTGGAGACTTGCCTTTAAACCTAGATTGAACCCTATTTCTTCTTCTTCTTCAAGTTTTCTAGGGAGAAACATATTTTTCAAAAAGAAGAATTGTTCTTCTTTTGTAAATTTTAGAGAATGACTTGAATTTGGGGTTAAAATCACTTATATAGGGTCCTAGGAAAGGGTAAAGCCACATAGTATTGTTTTAAAGAAATATGGAAAAGACCCAAAAGCCCTTGAACTTACAGCCGAGGAACCCCCTCACGGTGCCCCTCATGAGCCGTCAAAGATCACACGGGCTGTGGTGGAAGCCGTGGTCCTTGACCAGTGGCCTGGGGAAACCATCTAAACTCCTGACTTACCTCGTAACCCACACCACGAGCAATCTTAGCCTTGACCACCTATCTAGGTGGCTCGTGAGAAGGGCTAGCCTTGTAGTGGCTACTGCCTCCCTTTCATGGGCACCACCACGAGCCGTGGTAGCCACCAAGAGCCGTATAGGTGCTCGTGGGAGGGGAGCCCTTTTTATCCAGGCACTCTCACCCTTCACCAGCCTCACTACACCTCGTGGTACCCTTCACTATCCGTCTAGGTCTTCGTGAATGGTGTCTTAGCCAAGTCTTGGGATGGTGGCTTCTCACCTGATCCTTTCCTTAGCCCACTAGATTCTGAGGTGTTACTTTATCTCCCCCTTGGGAATATTTGTTCTCGAATAGGATTCTAGACATCAAATGGAAACAAGAATTCTATCTTATCAGCCCATAATGCATGAAATCTCATAAATGCACGTATTCGAGGATGAGACATCAACTCCAAGCTAAAGCATGTTAAACATATGATACCATGAAGTCTAAATGCAACTCATACTCAAATGCACAAAAACATGTAGAAACCAATCAAGTTGACTCATTTTCTCATAAATGAGGAAATCATGGGATTATCTAAGACACATGACACCAAAAGAATAAATCATGGGGAGCTCAATACCTCAAGCTGGAGTAGGGATAAAAGGAGAGAGATGTGGATAACGGGACATCATATTGGCCTTGGCCTCCCAAATAGCTCCCTCAACTAGCTGATTCCTCCACAACACTTTCACATAAGCAACTTTTTTGTTACACAACTTGTTGACTTGCCGGTCTAAAATCTCGACCAAAACTTCTTCATAAGAAAGATTCTCCTTAACTCCCAAACCTTCTAAGGGAAATATAGATGTCAGATCACCAACACATTTCTTCAACATGGAGACATGGAAAACATGATGCACCAATGCCAATTTATTAGGCAATTCTAGTTCATAAGCAATCTTACAAATACACCTCAAAATTTGATATGGGCCTACATAACGGGGACTAAGCTTCCCTTTCTTACCAAACCTCATTACACCATTCATGGGTGAATTTTTCAAGTAACCCAATCATGAACATCGAACTCAAGATCTCTTCTTCTCACATCAGCATAGAACTTTTGCTAACTTTGAGCTGTTTTCAACCCTTCTCTAATTAGTCAAACTTTCTCCAAAGCATCATGCACCAACTAAGGACCTATTAGGGAAATTTCACCGACCTCAAATTAGCCTATAAGAGATCTACACCTCCTACGATACAATGCCTCAAATGGAGCCATGCTAATACTTGAGTGATAACTATTGTTATAGTAAAACTCAATCAAAGGCAAGTGATCATCCCAATTACCCTTGAAATCAATCATACAAGATCTCAACATATCCTCCAAAGTTTGGATAGTACGCTCCACTTGCCCATCGTTTTGTGGATGAAAGGCCGTACTAAGCTTAACACGAATACGAAGACCCTTTTGGAAAGACTCCCAAAGCTGTGAAGTAAATTGAGTACCACGGTCGGAGATAATGGATAAAGGCACTCCATGAAATATTACCATTTATCTCAAGTAAAACTTAGCATAGTCCTCCGCCAAATAATAAACCTTGGCGGGGATGTAATGAGCCTATTTCATCATTCGATCTATAATGACCCAAATCAAGTCATGTTGTCGCCAGGTGCGAGGCAAACCAACAATAAAGTCCATATTCAAATGTTTCCACTTCCAAGTAGGAATGCTAATATCTTGGGATAAACCTACTAGTTTCTGATGCTTAACTTTCACTTGTTGACAATTAGGACACTTAGCCACAAATTCCGCAATATCATTCTTCATCCCATTCCACTAATAGATTTCCTGCAAATCACGATACATCTTGGGGGCTCCCAGGTGAATGGAATACCAAGAACTATGGGCTTCTGATAGGATCTATTCCCTCAAGTCATCAACATTAGGAACATACAAACGACGTTGAAATCTAAGTACTCTGTCTACCCCTTGGGAGAAATCCTCTACGAACATTTTAAGCACTGCTTCCTTCAATTCAAGAAAATTTGGATCAAGACATTGCTTAGCCTTCACATCCGCTATAAAAGACAATTTGAAACCATTGTGAGCCATAACACTACCTTTAGTAGAGTCTACTAGTTGAACACCTAACCGGGCTAATCTATGAACATCTCGAACCAACACTTTTCTATCATCCTCAATATGAGCAACACTACCCGTATGTTACGACCTAGATGTACCCCCTATATGTAACAAGGTATACAAGATCTCGAGAGGGTCTCATACAAGCCACTCAACATATCATAACATAAAAAAATAGAAATGATGTAGAAATTTAAAACATTTTTCCATTCAATCAAATATATTAAAAAGAAGCGGAAGTCTATTACACTTTTGTATCAAACCATTTAGTACATGAAAATCTTTGCGACGCAGCCCATACAATAGTTCTAACATCAAAATGAAAGGTGATCAAATCCTCGATGCTATGAGGACTCACCAAGTCTTCACCCTTTGATCTACTATGAACCTAGCCACGGGGATGGAACTCAACATCGCCGGACCCTACATTTGATAAGAATGTAGGAAAGAGTATGCATTAGTACAAAATGTACTAAATATGATAGCTTGCAGAAATCATCAACAGAGACATAACATAAGCATTAGACAACCTAAGACATAATCCATAAACATAAGATATACAACATATTCATAAGCATAGTCAATACTTAGATCATCATAACATAAGAGAAACACTTCATAAGTAACCTCAAGCATACTTAAATCAAAGCATGGATAAGACCCCATAAATCTCACCCATGCTAA
Source organism: Solanum verrucosum (assembly GCF_900185275.1). NCBI lineage: Eukaryota > Viridiplantae > Streptophyta > Magnoliopsida > Solanales > Solanaceae > Solanum > Solanum verrucosum. The sequence goes on from NW_026020409.1 coordinate 1,475,828, forward strand.
GTAGACCACCTTGGGCCATCTTTCAAGTTCATCATCTTTTATTCACATCTTTAGCTTATCTTTCATGGACAAGGGGAATCACCTCTAGTCATAAATCTCATAGAAGGCCATTCAAGCTACAATCCACACAATTCATTCTTCATGACATAATTTACACTCTTCTTGCTTTTCTTTTCAAGAAAAAGGGGATTCACCTCTATGCCCACTATGAAGGCTAATGGGCATTCACCTCTTGCCTTATTAAGGAATCACATGTATTCACCTCCATGTTCATTTTTAGGAATCATAGGTATTCGCCTCCATGTCCTAATATGGTATAATGTAGGTATTCGCCTCCACATCACTTTATAAGGATCATAGGTATTCGCCTTCATGTCCATCATAATATGATATAGGTATTCACCTCAATATCACTTTAGAGGCTAATGAGTATTCACCTCTTGCCTTGGTTTAGAAGTTATATATTAAGGGTAGTTACCTCACACTTCTCATTTCATGACATGGGTAATCACCTCATGTTTATATATTTAGGAATATGAGAAATCACCTCACATCCTTCTTATGAAGGTCTTTGGGGAATCACAAGCCTCATCACATCTCATATTCCTTGGACTTAGATTCATTTTTGGTGATCAAGACTTTCAACCTAAGATCATTCTATGTGACAAAACCTTCCACATCATGCATAGGTATGTGTATGAGAATGTCATTTCAACAACACAAAGACTACATCATAATCATAGACACTTCACTCTCAAAGCCTTGACATTCAAAATTCACATATTAGATTATTCTCAAAGATCTATCAATCAAAATTCATGACTACAAGCCTTTACTCTCAAATTAATACTCTTTACCATTATGATATATGCCTAGATTTCAAGGCATTGTAATCACATGCTTCATTCTTTATTAATTCTAATCATATATCATCATATAGGCTTAAACTTAACATTTACTCATCATGATTCAACATGTATACTTTATCCTCATTCAATTCATATCTATGTGCCCTAATCTAAAGCAATATACAATACATATCATCAATCTTTGAATATTATCTTTAAATCCTCCATTTCCCCCTTCAAGGCACAAAACCCACTTCCTTCAATTTCATCATTCTAGACATCGGTTAGGCATATAAAGATTTAATTTCATCTTAAAAACATGGTTTACTATTAATTCGATCATAAACAATCATTATCAACACAATTGGATCAACATACATCAATACCCACAATATTGGAAGAAACCTTAACTAGAATTGGGGATTTCATCTTCATAATTGGGGAAATCTAGGGAAATCCATGGATGGAAGAAGTCTATGGATGAAAAGATATCATACCTTAGTCACATTGTCCTCAAAATCTTGGATATTGGGTTCCTTGATCTTGACCTAGCTTCAAACTCTATCTTCTTTTTCCATTTCTAGAGAGAGAATATTTGAGAGGATGAAATTTTGGGATTCTTTTGGGGTTATGGAAATAATGACTTAATTGGTGAGTTTAAAGGGTTAAAATATCTTATATAGGTGTACTAAGTGTATGCAAAACGACCTCACTTAAATCCTACTTAAAGCCCACTTAAATAGGAATTTCCTAAAATAGCGTTCACTAGGTAGCCTAGTGCCAGGCACCACGACAGGCTCCATGAGCCGTGGTCCTTACCACTGCCCGTGGTCCTTGGTCTAGTGGCTAGGCCACCGAGTCATGGCCTCCAAAAGTTCAAGGCATTACCATGAGCCTTCCCACGGGTTGTGGTCTTCACCACTGGTTGTGAAGTGGATCGTGGTGATGAGACAACTTTAGGCAGCCCTTAGGGAGATACTGCCAAAGCACCACGGACCATACCACGGGCCTTGTTCCTCACAACTGACCATGGTAGTGGTCGTGAAGATAGGAAGTGCCTTGGCAAGCTTGGGGTAACCTTGGCCCTTGCCCCTTTGCCTTGTCTCTTGTTGCCCTCATACTTAGCCCTAGTTGGCCTACTAAATTACGGGGTGTTACATTATCTCCCCCTTGGGAACATTCATCCTCGAATGACGATTCTAAACACCTTACAGATGACAAGACTCAATACTAGCAGCCCATCATGCATGCAACACATCTAAATGCACACAACCAATGAGGGACTTCACCTCCAAGCTAAACATACTCAATGTCACATAAGGAAGTAGGAACTTCATCTAATAACCCCTCATGCACGAACTCTCATAACTAATCATGTCCAAGGAGGAACTACCATTTCCTAGATAAAACATGCTCAACACAATTTCATGGAGCTCATATGCAATTTACTCTAAAAAAGAATTCATTCAAGGAGGAATCTCTCAACTCCGAACTAAGGCATGCTCATCAATTCTTCTCATGGAGTCTATAGGAATCTCATACTCAATGCACTACAACATAAGGAAATCAATCATATAATATTAGGTTTTAAGTCACAAGCTTTCATTAACATGCAATCATAGAGGGAAATCATGGCAACACATAAAATTGGATGCATCTATGCCAACTCACTAGGCAAGGCTAACTCATAAGCACCATAACCACATGCCTCAAGACCTCTCATGGGTCTACAAAGAGGGGACTAAACTTCCCTTTCTTGCTAAACTCACTACACCCTTCTTGGGTGGGTGATGCTTATTGTGACCAAGGACACTAACCTACGGTATGAGTGTCTACGATCGTCGGTAGTATAGTAACCCAACTAAAGGTTGGGGTCGTGTCCCAAAGGAGTGGTGTTGAGAATTGATAGAAACATAAAATTAAGCTCTAACTAGTCGTAGCTAAAGACATTAACGAATATAAACATGGTAAATTAAATGGGGTGACACGAAAGTGTCAAATATCAATTGGGGTTTTTGTCATAATTAATAAAAATAGCAAAAATTAATAAGAAAATCAAGTATAGGGAAATGTTCTTGGGGTGTGACCGCAATACAATTTGATATAAGTAGTTGTGTACATACTTTTGAAAGAAAATTTGTAAGATAATAGTGACTAGACTAAGCTTTAAATGGAAATAAGTTCCCTCTCAAGCAACTTACCCCGTTTCTAATACGTTCCTCTTGGACACCCATTTGCCGCATGAAGACCAGCCTATGCCTTATTCCACTCACTCTCTCGAGCTGAGTGTTAGGATATGGGACTGGGGCTTACCCTCTCGGGATGAACCTCATGTCGACCCACTCCTTAGGCCAGTCTAGTGGTCTTGGTTTCGCGACCTCCCTCTCGGGCAAGCCGAAAATACATGGTGGCTCTGTATTTGCAACTACAAACCCTTTAGATTAAATCTTAACCACTAGGTGAAATCACCATTAAACTACATCTTACCTATCAGCAAGCAAGACCCAACAATAATATCAACGCATATTTGCTAAATCACACCCCAAGAATGGGGGTTTTTAGCCACACATCAAGAAATAACAAAATACACCTAAAATGATAGTAAAATCAAATGGTTATAAGAAATTAAACCTTGATTTAAGCAAAGGAAGAAGAATAGAGAAAACCCACTTCCAACTTGGGGAAGATGAGATCCTTCTTTCTTTAAGTCTGCCAAAAACCCTCTCCAAACTTGAGAGAAAAATATCCAAAAAGTTCTTACCTATTCTGGAAAATAAAATAAATGTTCGACTCCCTAAAATTAATAACAAGTCTAGTATTTATAGACTTCAGAAAATAGCGCTGGCGAATCTTTCGGCGAAGTTAGTCGATATCGCTGAATGACTTCGGCAACTCGCCCTTCGTATGTCTCATTGCATTTTTGTGTTTGCCTTCCGCATCTTCACGTTCTGGACCATTGAACGGTATAGTACTACTTCACGGAACTATTCGGCAAAGCGCCGACTGCTCCTTTCACTAAAACTTCAAATACCTGAAACTTACGAATTTTCATCAGATATTTAGACAAAATAAGCATTAGAGGACACTATTCTTATCAAAATAAAGCCCTAAATGAGTCCAATTTGTGGACTCATCAGTGGGAAATTTCAAGCCCAAATCATTCACCTTAGGAACACACAATGACCTTGCCATCTAGGCATACCATCTCCCCCTTGGGAGGAAGCCTCAACAGACTTTCTAAGAATATCCTCTTTTAATTCCACTAAGGTTGGATCAATACATTGCTTAAATTTCACATTTAACACACAAGATGATCCGGAACTATTTAAAACCATAACACTACCCTTGGTAAAGTCTACTAACCGAATCAATCTTACTACACTCATAATGACCTTGCCGTGTTCTAAAATCCATTTTCGGGACATCGTCATATTTTACCCTCATTTGGTGGTAACCCGACCTAAGATCAATCTTAACAAGGTAACTAACTCTTTGAAGTTGGTCAACACTTAAACCCCCCTCTCTCTCACCTTAACTAGGTGGTACATGCAACCCTTTAAGTCAACTTTAAGACAAAACAAAATCCAAACTTATGGCATAGTCCCCCCCCCCCCCCCTTCCACTTTCGGATAGGCTCATTGGGGAACTAAAAATTTGACTACACGGGTTCTACAATCACATGAGAGCATCATAGAAGTGCAACCAAACCATCACAAAGATAGCATCAAAATGTAACAGATTACAAACATCAATTAAGAAGCTATCAACACACCATGATCCACATCGGGAGCACACCCTTCTTTACCTCTAGCTTGAAGTGCATAAAACCTATTCTTCTTTGGGGAATTCGCAATCGAACCAATTGGACTGTATGAAGGGTAGGGTTGACACCTACGATTATCACAACCTAGAGGTACCCCCTAGACGTAGCACGTTGAACTTGACCCTGAAAGGGTCGCATACAAGCCCTTAGCATATCCTGAACATAAGATAAATAGGAAATATAGTAAAATTTAAAACTTTTAGAGTCGAAGACATTTGATAAAGCAAGCGGAAGAGTTTACTAAACCTTTGTCTCAAACCATCTACTTAAACTCATGAACAGAAGTCTTGGGACGTAGCCCATACAAATTTTAAAACATAATAAAATGACATAAAGGAAATATAGGTTCGTCTCGAAGCTGTGAGGACTCACCAAATATTCAAGACTTCTTGGACCTTAGAAACCTAGCCTCCAAAGCAACCCAACTCTCCAAAACATTTGGTTACAAAGTGGCAATATGCGTTAGTACAAAATGTACCAAGTATGAAAGCTGGGATACACCATAAGAGCATCTCAAATGGTTAGTCAACATAAGACATAAGAATAAGAGATAATAACATAGTCATAATATAATCATCATAGTCATAACATAATCTCCAACATAAGCACCATACAAACATAAGTCAACATAAGACATAATTAATGAGCATATGAGATAATTCATAATAATATAAACATAATTGACCCTTGGTCATCTATATCAGAATAGCACCATTATCAACTAACCATAAAAGTATACAAGTGCAAAGCAAGAATAGCATCCCATAATACTACCCAAGCCAAGTATCCCTTTTTGCTCATCTTAATCATAGTCTAAATGCATGGTTAAGTCATAAGTCTTTCTACCATAAGGGCACCATACTTCTAAGTAACCTCAAGACACACTTGTGCAATGCATGAAAATCATCCCACACTACCCTTCACACTAAGCATAACCTTGATGTCATCCTAGTCATATTCACCTTCCTTTGGTCTTAATTATTAGCTTATTTCATAAATGCAAGGGATCTATCACCTTAGTGAGTCATATCTTGGAAGACAACTTATGGCAACAACCCAAGCTAAGTCATACTACATAAGAGAACCCTTCACAAGTAGCCCCAAGTCATACTTGTGCCATGTATGGATATCATCCCATACTACTACCCACAGTAAGTACTCCTTTAGACTACCATAATTATTCACTAGTTGGGAACTTGTCCCTCTTGACTATTTTCTTTTATTCATATAAAGTACTTCTCTATTTAGTACTATCCTAAGTCAAGCTACTAGGGAGACAAACTATCATACTAGTCTAAGCTATACAAGGAAGGGTATAAGTATCCCATCCTAGCTATTGTGTAATAAATCCTATGATATTATAGCAAGATATCCTTAGGAGAGTATGAATTTCAATCCTAAGCTACCATGAGTACTAATAACTCAAGCTAGTAGTACAAGCATACCAAGATGCTAATGTAAGGTATCCTTAGGAGAGTATGATTCTCAATCCCAAGCTACCTTTCGTACTACTAACTCAAGCTACCATGACTATTTCTAATCAAGCTACAATGCCTATTTTTAATCAAGGTACCATGAATATTTCTAGTCAAACTAACATTAGGAGAGTATATTGCCTCAATCCTAAAGCTACCATGAAGTGGTCCTTGCCAAACCAAATAAAGATACCATGAAATGCATTCTTCAATGATAGTTCAATCTATCTATAGGAGAGCATAGATCCTTAATCCTAGGCTACCATGACTACTACTAAGTCAAACTACCATGAAAAGCATCCTACCAGTGCTAATTCAAGTTAACCTTAGGAGAGCATAATTCCTCAATCCTAAGCTACCATGAGATGGTCTTGTTTTACCAAATCAAACTACACATGAAGGCACCCTAACAATGCCAAGTCAAGCTATACCTTAGGATAGTATAGATCCTCCATCCCAAGCTATCAATCTTGGTCTTACTGTACTAAGCCAAGCTATTCATGAAGGGAACCAATGTCGCAACTTCAAGCTATTCTAGAATGACATGCTTTGATTCATTTAAGGTTCTTAGTCTACCTAGAATCATTCTATGTGAAAGACCATTTCATGTCATGCTGTATTCATGAATAGTACCATATCTAGAATTCTACATTAGACATTAGTATCCTCATGACTCAAGTGAATCTATCACTTAACATATTCAAGCATTTATGGTAGGCTAGGAGAGTATAGGCCTTTCACCAAAATCGAACCTATTAGACTTCTATTCTATTTTAGACTTTACTCTCAAAGCCTTAGCATATATAGATCACCACATTAGCTTTACTCTCAAAACCCTAATGATCAAAATACATGATTTCATGCCTTATACTCAAGGAGATCTTGATCTTATAATTATACCTATATTTCAAGGTATTTCAATCACATCATTCATTATTTGGTGATTCTAGTCATTATTCATCATAAATGTTCAATTCTAACTTTACAAGTCAGATCCTTCCTACTCAATCAATTCTAGTTCAATTCATTATTAGATGATCTTAACTTTGATCAATTAGTATACAAGACATTGATTTAGGAAGATCACCTTAGAACCTTCAACTTTGCCTCAAATGGCTTAAACCCACAAAGAACACATTCATCAATTTAGATTAGGGTTTACCATGTAAATCACACGAATTCATCATAATATCAATAAAAAAAGCCAAATCAAATATAATTAGGTATTATCCACTAGATTGGAATCATACCCAAGTGCTACCAACAATGTATTTAGATTAGGGTTTAACTACCTAACGCACCCACTAATACCTTAATTAATTAACTAACTGAAATCCTAAAAACCTAACTAAAACTAAACCAGCTAAAACTGGCAGTACCTACGCCCCTCCACCTATGGACTGTAGGTGGAACTACTGGCCGTCGTTTAGCCTCCGTGGTTAGGGACTGAGGCATGATGTTGCATGGCTCTTGCAGGCCTGGATCCACGAACCCCCACCTACGGGGCGTGGGTCAATCTACGCCCAGTAGATTGCAACCGTAGGTCACACAAGTTTCCAGATTTAGGTACTGTTTTGGGGTCCTCTTCAAGGGCCCCTTTGGTTGGTTCTTGGGAGTCATACCAGGATGTTTAACCCCTAAACACCGTATTATGAGTACAAGAACCATTTCATTTGATTTAAACCTTCATACGACACTCTAAAACTCTTTCCAAAGGCTCTAAATCTCACTAATATACGGAGTGTTACAACGAGGGGGTCACAAACAACCCCTTAGTATATCCTGAACATAAGATAAATAGTAAATGCGGGAAAATTTAAAATTTTTACAATCGAAGACATTTGATAAAGCTAGCGGAAAACTTTACCAAACTTTTATCTCAAACCATCTACTTAAACTCATTAATAAAAGTCTTGGGACGCAACCCATACAAAGTTTAAAACATAAGAAAATGACATAAGGGAAATATAGGTCCGTCCTCGAAGCTATGAGGACTTACCAAATCTTCCAGTCTTCTTGCACCTTAGAAACCTAGACTCCAAAGCAACCCAAATCTCCAAGACCCTACATTTGGTTAGAACGTAGGCAATATGCATTAGTACAAAATGTACCAAGTATGAAAGTTAGCATACAACATAAGAGCATCTCAAATGGTTAGTCAACATAAGGCATAAGCATAAGAGATAATAACATAGTCATAACATAATCATCATAGTTATAGCATAATCTCAAACATAAGCACCATATAAACATAAGTCAACATAAGACATAATTAATGAGAATAAGAGATAAGTTATAATCTTATAAACATAATTGACCCTTGGTCATCTATACCTTAATTGCACCATTCTAAAGTAACCATAAAAGCATACAAGTGCAAAGCTAGAATAGCGTCCCATAATAGTTCCCAAGCCAAGTATCCCTTTTTGGTCATCTTAATCATAGTCAAAGTGCATGGATAAGTCATAAATCTTTCTACCATAAGGGCACCATACTTCTAAGTAACCTCAAGACACACTTGTGCAATGCATGAAAATCATCCCATACTACTGTTCACAGTAAGCATAACCTCGAAGTCATCCTAGTCATATTCACCCTCCTCTGGTCTTAATTATTAGCTTATTTGATAAACACAAGGGATCTATCACCTTAGTGAATCATATCTTGGAAGACAACTTATGGCAACAACCCAAGCTAAGTCATACTACATAAGAGAATCCTTCGCAAGTAGCCCCAAGTCATACTTGTGCCATGTATGGATATCATCCCATACTACTACCCACAGTAAGTACTCCTTTAGATTACCATAATTGTTCACTAGTTGGGAACTTGTCCCTCTTGACTATTTTCTTTTATTCATATAAGGTACTTCTCGATTTAGTATTAGGCAAGTCATCACACATGAATGAGCACAATATACAAATTCAAGGATACCAAGGAATAGCACCCTACTAGGCTAGACCAAGCTAATAATCTAACTAACATGACCTTACTATCCTAAGTCAAGCTACTAGGGAGACAAACTATCATTCTAGTCCAAGCTATACAAGGAAGAGTACAAGTATCCCATCCTAGCTACCGTGTAATAAGTCCTATGATATTATAGCAAGATATCCTTAGGAGAGTATGAATCTCAATCCCAAGCTACCATGAGTACTAATAACTCAAGCTAGCAGTACAAGCACACCAAGATGCTAATGTAAGGTATCCTTAGGAGAGTATGATTCTCAATCCCAAGCTACCTTTCGTACTACTAACTCAAGCTACCATGACTATTTCTAATCAAGCTACAATGCCTATTTTTAGTCAAGGTACCATGACTATTTCTAATCAAACTAACATTAGGAGAGTATATTGCCTCAATCCTAAAGCTACCATTAAGTGGTCTTGGCCAAACCAAATCAAGCTACCATGAAATGCATTCTTCAATGGTAGTTCAAGCTTTCTATAGGAGAGCATAGATCCTGAATCCTAGGCTACCATGACTACTACTAAGTCAAGCTTCCATGAAAAGCACCCTACCAGTGCTAATTCAAGTTAACCTTAGGAGAGCATAATTGCTCAATCCGAAGTTACTATGAGATGGTCTTGTTTTACCAAATCAATCTACACATGAAGGCACCCTAACAATTCCAAATCAAGCTATACCTTAGGATAGCATAGATCCTCCATCCCAAGCTATCAATCTTGGTCTTGTTTTACTAAGCTAAGCTATTCATGAAGGGAACCTATGTTACAACTTCAAGCTATTCTAGACTGACATGCTTTGATTCATTTTAGGTTCTTAGTCAAGCTAGAATCATTCTATGTGAGAGACCATTTCATGCCATGCTATATTCTTGCATAATACCATATATAGAATTTTACCTTAGACATTTGTATCCTCATGACTCAAGTGAATCTATCACTTGACATATTCAAGCATTTATTAGGTAGGATAGGTGAGTATAGGCCTTTCACCAAAATCCAACCTATGAGACTTCTATTCTCTCTTAGAGTTTACTCTCAAAGCCTTAGCATATCTAGCTTATCACATTAGCTTTACTCTCAAAAACCTAATGATCAACATACATGACTTCGTGCCACATACTAGGCTAGACAAAGCTAATAATCTATCTAACATGACCTTACTATGCTAAGTCAAGCTACCAGCGAGACAAACTATCATACTAGTCCAAGCTATACAAGGAAGGGTATAAGTGTCCCATCTTAGCTACCGTGAAATAAATCCTATGATGTTATTGCAAGATATTCTTAGGAGAGTATGAATCTCAATCCCAAGCAACCATGAGTACTACTAACTCAAGCTAGCCATACAAGCACACCAAGATGCTAATTTAAGCTATCCTTAGTAGAGTATGATTCTCAATTCCAAGCTACCATGGGTATTACTAAATTAAGCTACCATGACTATTTCTAGTCAACCTACATTGCCTATTTTTAGTCAAGGTACCAGGACTATTTCTAGTCAAACTACCATTAGAATAGTAGATTGCCTCAATCCTAAAGCTACCATGAAATGGTCTTGGCCAAACCAAATCAAGCTATCATGAAATGCATTCTTCAATAGTAGTTCAAGCTATCCATAGGAGAGTATAGATCCTCAATCCTAGGTTACCATGACTACTACTAAGTCAAGCTACCAAGAAAAGCATCCTACCAGTGCTAATTAAAGTTAACCTTAGGAGAGCATAATTTCTCAATCCTAAGTTACCATGAGATGGTCCTGTTTTACCAAATCAAGCTACACATGAAGGAACCCTAGCAATGCCAAGTCAAGCTATACCTTAGGATAGTATAGATCCTCCATCCCAAGCTATCAATCTTGGTCTTATTCTACTAAGCCGACCTAATCATGAAGGGAACCTATGTCACAACTTCAAGCTATTCTACACTGACATGCTTTGATTCATTTTAGGTTCTTAGTCAACCTATAATCATTCTATGTGAGAGACCATTTCATGTCAAGCTATATTTATGCATAATACCATATCTAGAAGTCTACATTAGACATTGGTATCCTCATGCCTCAAGTGAATCTATCACTTGATATATTCAAGCATTTATTAGGTAGGCTAGGTGAGTATAGGCCTTTCACCAAAATCCAACCTATTAGACTTCTATTCTCTTTTAGACCTTACTCTCAGAGACTTAGCATATCTAGCTCAACACATTAGCTTTACTCTCAAAACCCTAATGATCAACATACATGACTACAAGCCTTATACTCAAACTTTCTATCTTTATCTTATCATTTTACCTAGATTTAAAGGTAGTTCTGTCACATCCTTCGTTATTAGGTGGTTCTAGTCATAATTCATCATAAAGGTTCAATAATAACTTTACATGTCAAGATCCTTCCTATTCAATCAAGTCTAGTACAATTCATGATTATATGATCTTAACTTTGATCAATTAGTATACAAGACATTGATTTAGGAAGATCACCTTAGAACCTTCAACTTTGCCTCTAATGGCATAAACCCTCAAAGATCATATTCATCAATTTATATTAGGGTTTACCATATAAATCAGACGAATTCATAATAATATCAATAAACAAAGCTAAATCAATTATAATTAGGTATTATCCACTAGATTGGAATCATACCCAAGCCTTACCAATAATGTAAGAACAACCCTAGCTAAATTGGGTTTTTGATCCATAATTGGTGGATTACTAAGGCAGCTCTATGGGTGGAAGAAATCATAGATGACTAAGCTTAACATACCTTTAATCAAATCCCTAAAGAAAGGTTGAATCCATCATGAATTCAACCTAGTTGCTGCCCCTCTTCTTCTTCTACAGAGAGAATTTCTTGAGACTAATTTGGGGGTTCTACGATGAATGAGACAATGACTTAGTTTTAGGGTCTTATTAGGTATTTATAGGTCGTTAATTAACTACTTAACGGACACCCTAAGCCCTTAATTAATTAACTAACTTAAATCCTAAAAACCTAACTAAAACTAAACCAGCTAAAACTGGTAGTACCTATGCCCCTCCGTCGGTGGAGCTACTCGCCGTCGTTTGGCCTCCGTTGTTAGGGAATGAGGCATGATTTTGTAGGGCTCTTCCAGGACTTGAACCATGAACCCCCACCTACGGGGCGTGCAGCAATGTACGTCCAGTAGATGGGAACCGTAAGTCACACAATTTTCCAGATTTAGGTACTGTTTTGGGGTCCTCTTCAAGGGCCCCTTTGGTTGGTCCTTGGGGAGTCGTACCCGGATGTTTAACCCCTAAAACCCCTATTCTAGGTACAAGAACCATTTCTTTTGATTTTAACCCTCATACGACAGTCAAGAACTCTTTCCAAAGGCTATAGATCTCAACAATTTACGGGGTATTGCAACGAGGGGGTCACATACAACCCCTAAGCATATACTGAACATTAGATAAATAGTAAATACGGGAAAATTTAAAACTTTTACAATCGAATATATTTGATAAAGCAAGCGGAAGACTTTACTAAACCTTTCTCTCAAACCATCTACTTAAACTCATGAATAAAAGTCCTGGGACGCAACCCATACAAAGTTTAAAACATATGAAAATGGCATCAGGGAAATATGGGTCCGTCCTTGAAGCTATGAGGACTTACCAAATGTTCAAGTCTTCTTGCACCTTAGAAACCTAGCCTCCAAAGCAACCCAAATCTCCAAGACCCTACATTTGTTAGAATGTAGGGAATATGCATTAGTACAAATTGTACCAAGTATGAAAACTAGCATACAACATAGGAGCATCTCAAATGGTTAGTCAACATAAGACATAAGCATAAGAGATAATAACATAGACATTACATAATCATCATAGTTATAGCATAATCTCAAACATAAGCACCATATAAACATAAGTCAACATAAGACATAATTAATGAGAATAAGAGATAAGTTATAATCTTATAAACATAATTGACCCTTGGTCATCTATACCTTAATTGCACCATTCTAAAGTAACCATAAAAGCATACAAGTGCAAAGCTAGAATAGCGTCCCATAATAGTTCCCAAGCCAAGTATCCCTTTTTGGTCATCTTAATCATAGTCAAAGTGCATGGATAAGTCATAAATCTTTCTACCATAAGGGCACCATACTTCTAAGTAACCTCAAGACACACTTGTGCAATGCATGAAAATCATCCCATACTACTGTTCACAGTAAGCATAACCTCGAAGTCATCCTAGTCATATTCACCCTCCTCTGGTCTTAATTATTAGCTTATTTGATAAACACAAGGGATCTATCACCTTAGTGAATCATATCTTGGAAGACAACTTATGGCAACAACCCAAGCTAAGTCATACTACATAAGAGAATCCTTCGCAAGTAGCCCCAAGTCATACTTGTGCCATGTATGGATATCATCCCATACTACTACCCACAGTAAGTACTCCTTTAGATTACCATAATTGTTCACTAGTTGGGAACTTGTCCCTCTTGACTATTTTCTTTTATTCATATAAGGTACTTCTCGATTTAGTATTAGGCAAGTCATCACACATGAATGAGCACAATATATAAATTCAAGGATACCAAGGAATAGCACCCTACTAGGCTAGACCAAGCTAATAATCTAACTAACATGACCTTACTATCCTAAGTCAAGCTACTAGGGAGACAAACTATCATTCTAGTCCAAGCTATACAAGGAAGAGTACAAGTATCCCATCCTAGCTACCGTGTAATAAGTCCTATGATATTATAGCAAGATATCCTTAGGAGAGTATGAATCTCAATCCCAAGCTACCATGAGTACTAATAACTCAAGCTAGCAGTACAAGCACACCAAGATGCTAATGTAAGGTATCCTTAGGAGAGTATGATTCTCAATCCCAAGCTACCTTTCGTACTACTAACTCAAGCTACCATGACTATTTCTAATCAAGCTACAATGCCTATTTTTAGTCAAGGTACCATGACTATTTCTAATCAAACTAACATTAGGAGAGTATATTGCCTCAATCCTAAAGCTACCATTAAGTGGTCTTGGCCAAACCAAATCAAGCTACCATGAAATGCATTCTTCAATGGTAGTTCAAGCTATCCATTGGAGAGTATAGATCCTCAATCCTAGGCTACCATGACTACTATTAAGTCAAGCTACCATGAAAAGCATCCTACCAGTGCTTATTCAAGTTATCCTTAGGAGAGCATAATTCCTCAATCCGAAGTTACTATGAGATGGTCTTGTTTTACCAAATCAATCTACACATGAAGGCACCCTAACAATTCCAAATCAAGCTATACCTTAGGATAGCATAGATCCTCCATCCCAAGCTATCAATCTTGGTCTTGTTTTACTAAGCTAAGCTATTCATGAAGGGAACCTATGTTACAACTTCAAGCTATTCTAGACTGACATGCTTTGATTCATTTTAGGTTCTTAGTCAAGCTAGAATCATTCTATGTGAGAGACCATTTCATGCCATGCTATATTCTTGCATAATACCATATATAGAATTTTACCTTAGACATTTGTATCCTCATGACTCAAGTGAATCTATCACTTGACATATTCAAGCATTTATTAGGTAGGATAGGTGAGTATAGGCCTTTCACCAAAATCCAACCTATTGGACTTCTATTCTCTTTTAGACTTTACTCTCAAAGCCTTAGCATATCTAGATCACCATATTAGCTTTACTCTCAAATCACTAATGATTAACATACATGACTTCAAGCCTTATACCCAAGGAAATCTTGATCCTATAATTATACCTAGATTTCAAGGTATTTCAATCACATCCTTCATTATTAGGTGATTCTAGTCATAATTCATCATAAAAGTTCAATTCTGACTTTACATGTCAAGATCCTTCCTATTCAATCAAGTCTAGTTCCATTTATGATTAGATGATCTTAACTTTGATCAATTAGTATACAAGACATTGATTTAGGAAGATCACCTTAGAACTTTCAACTTTGCCTCTAATGGCATAAACCCACAAAGATCACATTCATCAATTTAGATTAGGATTTACCATATAAATCAGACGAATTCATCATAATATCAATAAACAAAGCTAAATCAGTTATAGTTAGGTATTATCCACTAGATTGGAATCATACCCAAGACCTACCAACAATGTAAGGACAACCCTAGCTAAATTGGGTTTTTGATACATAATTGGTGGATTACTAAGGCGGATCTATGGGTGGAACAAATCATAGATAAATAAACTTAACATACCTTTAATCAAATCCCTAAATAAAGCTTGAATCCATCAATAATTCGTTCTAGTTGCTGCCCCTCCTCCTCCTCCTCCTCTTCTTCTTCTTCTAGAGAGAGAATTTCTTGAGACTAATTTGGGGGTTCTAAGATGAATGAGACAATGAATTAGTTTTAGGGTCTTATTAGGTATTTATAGGTGGTTATTTAACTACTAAACGGACTCCCTAAGCCCTTAATTAATTAACTAACTTAAATCATATAAACATAATTAAAACTAAACCAGCTAAAACTGGCAGTACCTACGCCCCTCCACCTACGAACAGTAGGTGGAGCTACTGGCCGTCGTTTGGACTCCGTGGTTAGGGACTGAGGCATGATGTTGCAGGGAACTTGCAAGCCTTGAACCACGAACCCCCACCTACGGGGTGTGGGTCAATCTACGCCCAGTAGATTGCAACTGTAGGTCACACAATTTTCCAGATTTAGGTACTGTTTTGGGGTCCTCTTCAAGGGCCCCTTTGGTTGGTCCTTGGGGAGTCGTACCCGGATCTTTAACCCCTAAAACCCCTATTCTAAGTCCAAGAACCATTTCTTTTGATTTTAACCCTCATATGACACCCCAAAACTCTTTTCGAAGGCTCTAGATCCCACTAATTTACGGGGTGTTACAATGAGGGGGTCACATACAACCCCTTTGCGTATCCTGAACATAAGATAAATAGTAAATACGAGAAAATTTAAAACTTTTACAATCGAAGACATTTGATAAAGCAAGCGGAAGACTTTACTAAACCTTTCTCTCAATCCATCTACTTAAACTCATGATTAAAAGTCTTGGGACGCATCCCATACAAAGTTTAAAACATAAGAAAATGACATTAGGGAAATATAGGTCCTTCCTAGAAGCTATGAGGACTTACCAAATCTTCAAGTCTTCTTGCACCTTAGAAACCTAGCGTCCAAAGAAACCCAAATCTCCAAGACCCTACATTCGGTTAGAATGTAGGCAATATGCATTAGTACAAAATGTACCAAATATGAAAGCTAGCATACAACATAGGAGCATCTCAAATGGTTAGTCAACATAAGACATAAGCATAAGAGATAATAACGTAGTCATTACATAATCATCATAGTTATAGCATAATTTCAAACATAAGCACCATATAAACATAAGTCAACATAAGACATAATTAATGAGCATAGGAGATAAGTTATAATCTTATAAACATAATCGACCCTTGGTCATCTATATCTTAATAGCACCATTCTCAAGTAACCTTAAAAGCATACAACTGAAAAGCGAGAATAGCGTCCCATAATACTACCCAAGCTAAGTATCCCTTTTTGGTCATCTTAATCATAGTCTAAGTGCATGGTTAAGTCATAAGTCTTTCTACCATAAGGGCACCATACTTCTAAGTAACCTCAAGACACACTTGTGCGATGCATGAAAATCATCCAATACTACCCTTCACACTAAGCCTAACCTTGAAGTCATCCTAGTCATATTCACTCTCCTTTGGTCTTAATTATTAGCTTACTTCATAAAGACAAGGGATCTATCACCTTAGTGAATCATATCTTGGTAGAGAATTTATGGCAACAACCCAAGCTAAGTCATACTACATACGAGAACCTTTCACAAGTAGCCCCAAGTCATACTTATGCCATGTATGGATATCATCCCATACTAGTACCCACAGTAAGTACTCCTTTAGACTACCATGAATGTTCACTAATTGGGAACTTGTCCCTCTTGACTATTTTCCTTTATTCATATAAGGTACTTCTCTATTTAGTACTAGGCAAGTCATCACACATGAATGAGCACAATACATCAATTCAAGGATACCAAGGAATAGCACCCTACTAGGCTAGACCAAGTGAATTATCTAACTAACATGACCTTACTATTC